>NC_142928.1:186955097-186987597 GCF_046866305.1 Octopus bimaculoides | reverse complement strand
AGAAAGAAATCTGTATGCAAGAGAGGATCACACTGTTTATTATATAGGCTTTAATTAGATGAAATACGATAAAAGATAATATAAAAACATTAAAGTTCTAAAATCTAAAATTCAAAAGCATCAAATAAAATTTCTGGAGTAATGGATAAAAAAAGGTAATGAAAATGATAAATGATTAATCTTAATTTGTATATACGTGGTTGAGTGCCTATGCGTATTCATATGTGTGTATGCGTGCGCGCAAGCGCGTGTGAGTGTAAAGAGAAAAACAATTAGTTTTAAATCTCTGAGCGAGAAATATGTAGTAATAGTACCATACAGTGACGTCTATTTGCCAAGGCAACGTGGCAGCCCTCCGCAGGACGATGTTATTAGTTTTAAGCCCCAGAAAAAACACCATTTCCAGCTGGCTATGGACACATGATCTCTGTCCGTATACTGTGAGCAAGGGAGTAATTTCCGCCCATAACCAATGCATACACTTGCATATTGAACTCTTATGTGTATGTATGTGTGTGTGTTTGTGTTTGTGTATGAATGTGCGTACATATGTATGATTGTATGTATGTTATTATATCTCTACATTTGAAAGTCAGTACGGTGATTATCAAGTAGAAAAGATCCCAATGTTTACTCGGAGACACAAGGCATTTATAAAAATCTGTCTAGCCGTGAGTCTCCGCAGCAAGAGTCTATTAGTAGCTATCACATTCATACTTTTATACTGTGTGCATTATACTTATGTATGTGTGTATGCGTGTGTGGTGTACATATATACATATATACGTGGAGGATGTGTGTGTGTGCAAGTGTGTGTATGTTACAAATTCGGAGTGCCACACGCTACAGTCTGTTTTGCAACATATGCTGCTATTCTATAATCAGGCTATATATATATATATATATATATATATATATATATATATATATATATATGGTATTTTGTTACATAAGTAGATAGATGCTCTTACAATAGAGTGAACGAATTGGAGAACGCAGAATGAAATAGATAGATAGATAGATAGATAGATAGATAGATAGATAGATAGATAGATAGATAGATAGATAGATTGATAGATAGATAGATAGATAGATAGATAGATAGATAGATAGATAGATAGATAGATAGATAGATAGATATTTCAAGAATTGCACAAGGATTCTGCAAGGTTTATAATACCTTTTCTAAAAGGACTGGCATTTGGAAAACAATGATGTTTAAAGACAATAGAGTGCATTATGATATTCTTTGGGGTGTTAAAGATTTAGAGATGGAAGGAATTAAACGTCATGTAGAGTTGTGAACATTTAATTGAAAATCCTTTAGGAAGAAAACATTTATGGATAGTTGCTTCAAAACATTTTATATTGTTCTTGCTATGTAAATTCCAATGACTGGAAATTATAAAATGTATTGAAATCAGAAAAAAAGAAAAAAATCCAACGTATGTATATTCTGTACAATATTACATAGTAAAACACATCAATATATATTCTTAATATTATCAGTCAATTTTGAAATCTCCTTATTTCCTTTATAGAAACAGAAAATAACCCTTGGATATAAAGTGGATAATAAATCAAAATTGTGTAGCTTCTAGTGGAATATTCGCGTGCTTGCATGAGAAAAACACTTCGGCTTGTCTTATAAAAGTATTTGAAAGATTCCTTCAATATAATAATCTATTGCTGAATGTTCTATGCTTTGGGTGACAGCTTTTAATTATATCTGTCCATGTCATCTGCTCCTTTGGTTTCCAAAACATTTTACATTAAACATGATTATGGGAAATTCGAATTTCATGCCTACGAATTTCTCAAAGTAACTTTGTAAATTTGTTTGCGTAGGTTTTAATGATTGGTCTTAGATCTTTGAGAGGAATCAGCATTTTGCTACCATTTGATTTATTATTTGTATTTTATTTCACGTAACTATTTATTTATTTTTCGTATTCAAGTCGTAATATACAGCTTGTATTCTTCAGTTCAAACCCGCAGGTATCCCTCATTGGATTTAGAATCATGGCGCCCGAACGTCTTTAAACAAATACAGAGAAAACACAAGATGATGTAATCTTTGGTACATAAGTTCTGACTAAAAGGCAGAAAAGTTTTCTTTCTTTTTTAATGAAATTTAAAAAGTGGTAGTACTGCTTAACTAGTTACTTGTGAGAGAGTGGAAGCATCATTTAGAATCTAATGAAACCTTTCAATTCGTACGCAGCAGAATCACTATAAAATAGTGCAGAGCGCATCCGCATGGTGCACATTTCTAATAAGATAGATAGCATTTATTGGTAATCATTGACATTTACCATGGACACGACATAGATCTGATTGTGATGTATAAAATGTTTTCGTCGGTCGACCTCTAAATGATTCTGAACGTGTTGTATCTAAATAGTGAGATTAACTACAATAGTTGAGGTATTTTCAATAGTTAAACACATTGAGTCTTCCAGAGAATATGACATTTTCATCAACACCTCACAACACATAAACGCACGCAAACACACACACTTACACTCACACACGCGCGCGCGCGCGCACACACACACAAACACACATACGCACGCACACACACACAAACACACATACGCACGCACACGCACACACACACATATATGTTCGCCTACATATATATATTATGAATGGATGTATGTTTGTATTTACAGAAGTCTAGAAAGGAGAGATGTGGCAATATTTTTAAGACTCTTACTGGTATTTGTGAGAATAGAATGACTTCGGTTATGTAAAACAAATAAAGTAGGACGTCACCAGATTTCTGTAGCATCTAATCAATAATATATGTCAATTTTTTAAGAGTGATGACTGATTCCATATTCATTGCAGTGAAAGAAGTATCACTTATAAAATCAATCGAGCCATTTGTACCTAATATGTGATATTTGATACTTGAGGGTATCATAGCATTTTTCTTAGTTCTGACCAAAAGTTCATAAACAATATGCTCACTTATTCGTCTAGGAGATACTGGTTTTGAAAATTATGTAATTAAGTATTCAGACACATAGTTTAACTTAAACTCTTATAATACACTTTTCTGCTATAGGCACAAGGTCTGAAATTGTGAGGAAGTGTTAGTCGATTACATGCACCACACTACGTAACTGGTACTCATTTCATCGACCCTGAAAGGATGAAAAGCAAAGTCGACCTCAGCGGAATTTGAACTCAGAACGTATGGACGGACAAAATATTGCTAAGTAGTTCACCCGGCGTGCTAACGGTTCTGTCAGCTCGCTGCCCTATAAATTCTTATAACGAAGACCTTTATAAGAAAGGAGGGTATATTTAGGAGGACATATAATGCGAACTCAAAATCGTTCTCCACGATGGCTTGGGAGTTAGACGACAAAATTATCAATATTCATCTAATGGAGGTCATTGCTAGACACAATAAGTTTCATGTTAGGGATAAATATGGTTGCAATCTCTGCTATTTGTAACTGTTGGAAATATTAAAACGCACAGATGATATTAATAGAACAGATGTATTAAGGGTCAAATTCCTGCATACAATCCGTAGAATACTTTAATCCGATCCTATAAGGTCTTCCCCGAGTGCTTATTACCTATTTATTGCTCAACAACATTGATTTTGATAAGTAGCAACAAAATGCGAGGAATATATTTGGTCGCCAAGCGTATTATAATACTATTTATACGTATAATTGATCATATTTAAGCTACTTTTGTGTACCCGTTATTCTAACGACACATGCCGATGGCTGTAATTATATAATTTATAGTTCATATAATTTATAATCCAATAACTTTATTCAATTTGCTTCAAGCCTTAGGTTATATTTATAATATTTGCTTCATCTTTCAGAGCAATGGCCTTTATAATTCTTTTTAATTCGTTATAATCCTGTAAATTCTTTTAATTTATTAACATTTATGCCATTCATAACTCTTATAAATTCTTTTATCATTTTTAAAATATTCTCCGTAATTTTAAATTATTACCGTAGTGATCTAACCTGTCTACAGAGCCTGAATAATTCTAATTGATTTTCTCTGCTACCAATAATAATGCGGGAATATTGGTTAACAGAAACGTAGGGAGTTTTGGTTTTCGTTTTTTTTTTTTTTTCTTAAATTGGGAATATCAGTTGTTTTTCCTTCTCAATTAGTTTTAGCCTTGCAACTCGTAGCTTCATCACATTACTAATCTCTCTAAAAATCGATATTAAACTAACGTCAGGTTGTACATATCTACATGTTGACACTGATTATTGCTTAAACTACTTTCATTAGTCTATTTTACACATTTACTTGTTTATGCTAATGCCGTCTTCCCACCAAATGTATTGCCCTCTTTTTTTTTCTATGAGATTAATCCTATTATGTTTCTATCTAAGTAGGAATAAGCTATGATTCCCAATTCTGTGCAATTTTTCAGAAACCTTCGCTACTCTTTGTGTTTCCCCTTAAGTGATTTTCCCTGAATTATAATTAGCCGGATCTCCCTGAAATAAACCTAATATTCTATTATCTGTGTAATAAAATGGCAGAATTTTAATCAAGAGAAATCAAGTAAAAAATAAGTGGCGATGAAATTTGCTAACCATGTCAATCTTTTGATGTACCATCCAAAATATGATACAGTGAATGTTTCTTGCTTTAGAACAACTTCGGCAACTCTCTTCAAATATGTTTTCAAAGGGTCAAATGTCATGCTTCATGCCTGCCGCCTACTAGTATACATTTGTGGTTTTCCAGTACAAACCTTTATTAAGTGAACCATTCTATAATTTACAACCTTATTCCGCTACACACCCTTGTGGTTAACATTTTATAGTCCCAGACAGGTTATATTTCTTAGATTATAATAATTCTACTTCGAAATTTCACTTGCTCATGATTTGTTGATTAATCAGCATGTCACTGTTCGCTTGTACATTTGGTAAGACCGCTGAGTTGAGAGTTACTTAACGTGTTACTAAATTTTATGGATACTGTGGATACTGACTCTACTGTGATTACATCACCATAAATATTCTTACCCACGCAATGTTGCTGCTTCAAGTAACTCATTCCGCTGCTTTTATTGTGTTTTTACGCCACACGTAAGCTTATATTATTCTTTAGATACTTTCGCAAAGTATCAGGATTGCAGATTACTAAACAACAGCGAACTTCCCTTCATCGCTACGTTCATTTCATTAATATTTGATTGTGTAACTCTCTGATTTAAATCATTTTTGAGCTAATAAGTGCGGGGTTACTTCACGCTGATATGTCACGATCCTTAGTACACCCCCTTTAATGAATTAGATAGATAGATAGATAGATAGATAGATAGATAGATATGCATATAAGCGTGAATGTATATATTCCAGCACATGAAATGATGTGTATGACCACGCGTGTGTGCTCTTTGCGTTTCTCCCATGCCCCTGCTTAACAACCAGCGTTGGATATTTAGGTTGCGTAACTTAGTAGTTCGACCAAGCACAAACAAAACGTGTCCGAAAGTTACTTTAAAATACATTTACTGAGGTTGATTTGCTCCACTACACCCTTCAGGGCGCGGCCCCGTCATCACCACATTCTAGTGACTGTAACAAGGCATACCAAAATTATAACTCATATATATAAATACATACCTATTTTCATATGTAGATATCTAGGTTTATATGCCTTGCGGACAGTGTTTCTTCTAGTACTTACGATGAAATTTATTCCAGTTTCGTGTCAAATTATCGGAAAGGGAAAATTCTTCCTTCATGCTTATATTATTTATATCATGCCATGCAATGTAAATCAATGTCAAAATATCACATATACGATTTCGAACACGGAAAAGTTTCAAAAATTACATTTATGTCACTTATCAGAAATAAATATTGATATTTTATTATAAACTACTGGCGTTACAGTTCTTGTCAGTCGTGAGATTTCTAGCTTGTCAACAGCATCAATATCGTATAAGGTCAAAGATCAAAACTGATCAGAAATTGTGCGTTAGAAAATTATTACGCATTTAGAGATTGCTTTTAGGAATTCATTTAACTGATGTCACAAACATTTTCATGTATTTCGTTTCTGATTTCGAAATTCATTTCATTCCATTCTATGAATCTCATTATTTATAACGCGTCTAAAGTTTTAAAGTGATTTCTATATTTCTATATAAAAGACATTGATTTATTGTGGGGAGTACGAATAACCGCAGGGATATGGATAATCTCCTGGCAAACTAAGTCCTGGAAACCTGTTTCAATAAATAAGAAAGCATTTTCAGTTATCCTACTTACCTCCCATTCAACCCATCCGATTAAAATAGACGTTCAAAATGGCGGAAGCCTAAACTTACGTAGAGGTTTGAGCAGAAGTACAAATGGATTTACAGTATTTAAACAGCTATGATGCTGAAGCTCTAAAAGCAAGAGTAATGTCGCTAATGAAACGATTAATTTGGTGTGGGCAGCCCTGCGAAAAATGCCGATGATGCAGTAAATTCGCTTTAACAGCAGTAAACTTATTGTCTGTCACTCTATCACTCTCTCCCTCTCTCTCCGCGTACAAATGTATGCATGTATTATGTATGTATATATATATATATATGTGTGTGTGTGTGTGTGTGTGAGTATATGGATATATATATACATATATATATGCATATATATATATGCATACATATATGCATATATATATATATATATATATATATACAGAGAGAGAGAGAGAGAGAGAGAGAGAGAGAGAGAGAGAGAGAGAATTAAGATATAAGCTCAAATTAGGCAATCGTACTCATACAGATATGAATTCGATTTGAAATGAGTATACATATATTAATACATATCGACACATATGAATATTTTTCTTAAATATTTATAAACCCAGTGTAACCCCACAAACCGGCCTTCGCCAGGAAAAAATATAGACTGCTCTACTTCTCAGAGTGTGTTTCTTCTCCGGATTTATGTTCTTCTAAAAGTTATATATATATATATATATATATATATATATATATATATATATATGAGACACTGTGAACATCTTTTCAGCTTCAGTCAAGTGTGTTTACAAAGTTACTTTCATTCCTTTGAAATCTCAAAATATCCATCGGATGATTTTGTACAAATGTCAATGCCAGAAAAAAGCTCAAATAAGTTTACGATTTTGCTTATTACGATTTGATATTTCTTTAAAATTCAGTGTTCAACTGTAACAGTATTTAATATCCTTTCTATTAAAAATTTAATAATATTTATGATTACGTATATATTTTTTTCTTTAGAATAGTAATCTAAGAATTTACTTTGCTCCATCGTCATCACAGCTTTTAGGCTGAAATACATATAAGAATAAATTGTTTGTTTAGGAATTCCTTTATGAAAAATGCATGTGGTATCAAGACTGAATGTAACATCAATAGTGAATGGAACATTACACCATATGATTTCACGCTCTCGTCTGTTGATGCAAATTGTACAGAATGATTACATATGTCACTATTTTAATCGCTAATACCATTGCATTTTAGCGCTTCATAATAACAAAGCTTTACTTTCTTGGTGGAAGAGACGTCAGAAGTAATACCTGCAAGCCAACAATGTTAGAAAATTATAAGCCCTGTTAAATTAAATTTCACATAAATTTGCTATGAAAAGAATAAATATTGGTCTCAAATTTTGACAGATGGCAGGAAATTTTGCGAATGGGTGTAAGTCGATGACGTCGACACCAGTGGTCAATTGGAACTTATTCTATCGACCCAAAAATGATGAAAGGCACAGTCAGCCTCAGCAGAATTTAAGTTGGAATGTATAGACGAATGCTGCTAACCATTCTGCCCGGCGTGCTAACAATGCTGACGGCTCGCCGCCTTCTCGAATATAACAAATATTAGTAATGCATATATGTGTTTTAAGTAGTTATCAACAAACTATTCTTCTTGCTTGTGAACATGTTTTCAACCTATAAAGAAGAATTTTACCTTTTGGCAGAAATCATTTAGTCATAGCTTCAAATTTTATCAAACTTTTTCCAAAGAAATGCAGCACATTTAGAGGAGAAAACAGTATGCTGTAATATACATATGGAAGATTCTGGAAGATTTAGATCTCAGTTTTTGAAATGAAAGCTATATCAACCACCGTACTGCACGGCACCTCATAATACCGACCACCGTACTGGATGGCACCGCTGCCGTCTTCCCCATCTAGAAGAAGCACCCAGTTTCGTGACAACTTAGGTTTCAGGGATCCACAACTATTCAAAATTCTGTCAAACAGCCTCAGAGATGTGTGTAGTGTAGATGAGGATGTCATAAAGAACGTCTAGAGGAATATTTATCTGAGATAACAAATAAAGCCATCTTGTAACAGGATGCGCAAAGAAGAGCAAATCCGATAAGCTCTCCACTTTACCAGAAACAATACTGTAGAAACTCGATCACATTAAAAGGCTGTATATATATATATATATATATATATATATATATATATATATATATATATATATATATATAAAAACAATTGCAGCGTGGAAGGTGTTTATAAGCCATTTAAAATAACACACAAAACCGTTAGATTCACTTCAACATTTTAATTTAATTTGTCAAAATATTTTCGTCGCTTTGAGAGCGCAACCTGTTCACTGACAAAGTTCTGTGCATGCAAAACGAGAGAAAGCTACAGGCGGAAACATTGATATTTATATTGATAGGTTCAATTTACACAGAATACAAATGACAGAGAAAATCAAAGGGCTGGATGAAAGGTGTTATAAGTACAACGGCGGTTTCCGAGAACCAAGCGTTTCATAATAACGTTGGTAGATTTATTTCATCACAATATGCGTCCATATGGATGCAAATAACGTTAGATGAGACAGTTTCCCGTCATCAGGGTAAAGATTTCACATTTTGAATCTTGATACAGTGTAGTTGTTCAAAGTCTCCATTTGTCTGTCTGTCTGTATGTATGTATGTATGTATGTTTTTATTTTCTGCTAAATTCAGTAGCGAAATTTCATAGGTGCGTAGTATAATATTTTCCACTAAGAAATATGGCGACTGTCAGTCGCATCATGGAATGTCTATTACTCACGTCAGTCAAGCTGAATGATTGACTTATTATATAGCGTCACTTTTCTAAGTTCACCTCTAGCCGTAGGTGTTTTTGTGTTTTATCCTCTTCACTTACTTGCAATCCATTGTGGTCAGTTCAATTAGCAGTACAATTAAAGTTAAAATTTAATGCCTAAGGCCTGGTTAAACGAAAACATGATTACTGGAAAGATTTACGCCTATAAACTGCCATTTAACGGACGAATGAAAAGAGACAGTAATCCTATGAGCAATGCTTTTAGTTACATTCCTGTCTGTTCAAACAAACTTGTCAATGTATTGAATAAATGAACAAAACAAGTGAAAGAAAATCGATTTGTAGATGTCCGACATGAGTTAATTCGAGAAACATTATAAATAATAATAATAATATCGTTAAAACTTTTCTGTGTCTTTCGGAACCTACAAGAAGTAGGGACATTATAGATTTCTTTATCTTGAAATGATGTATAGCTATCTAAACTTTTAATGAATATAGGTAGGTGTTATGCGGAGAGCTGGCAGAACCACTAGCATGCCGGGCAAATTGCCAAGCGGCATTTTGACTGTTTTCACGTTCTGAGTTCACATTTTGTTGAGAATGACTTTGTCATTCATCCTATTGAGGTCGATAAAATAAATACCAGTTGAACACTAGAGGTCAACGTAATTGGCTTAACACTAACTCTGACTTTTGTCCTTGTGCCAAAATTCAAAATCAATTTTGGTAGGTGTTTATAGACGGGCAATTGGCAGTTGTTATAACAACTGATAAATAGGTTTGCAGTAAACATTCCAACTGTCAGCGATCTGAGTTCTAATCCCACCGAAGTCAACCATGTCTGTCATTCAACTAGGGTCGATAAATAAACTGTCAATCCTCTATCTTGGTAGATTCTTCTCTTCCTCTAATTCCTTAATTCTGAATCTTTTTCTCCCTTTCGGAGGAAATTGGTTGTGGCCAGATCTAGAGAGTGAGGGACACATCTAAAATGCCCAAGGCATGCCTTATCTCACGATGGTCCCGCTACGACTCAGTCAAGGAGTTAAAGATCCATTTTGCGTGTATGAGTGTATGGTGTATTTTGGAAGTTTTTCATATGTAACTGAAATCCACATCTTTCTGAACAGAATGTACCAGCTCCTTCATAATAATGTAGCGTTAAAGCAATATCTTTCCTTTTTGGTTTATGTAAATAAAGAGAAATGATAACAACGAAGAACGTTTGAAAAACGTAACTTTCAGCATCTACAGAATATACAGAGGTTGGACAAAATAATGGAAACACCTAGCATTATAACATCATAATTTTGAAATATCTATAAAACCGTGAAAAGCTTGTTTATATTTAAGTTTTTGATTTATTATTAGTGTTGCTTAATATGTTTTGCTAAAATTGCTCTTTCTTTACAGATAACCTCAGAAAAGGGTAATTAAAATTCATTAAAATGACAGATCTATCGGACTTTCAAATAGGTCAAATTGTTAGTGCACGTATGGCACGCGAAAACAGCCGAAATGTTTGGTGTGTCAAGAAGTACTGTCTCGAAGATAATTACAGCCTTTGAGAGAGAGGGAAAAACCTCCTCGTCAAAAACAAAACTCTAGAAGAAAACCAAAACTTTCAGAAGGGATCACAAAAGTACAGCTCCCAAAATTATTGCAGACCTTAATGACCACCTCGAGAACCCAGTTTCCACAAAAACTTTTCGCCGGGAGTTGCACAAAGCTGGATTTCACGGGAGGGCTGCAATCAGAAAACTACTACTTTCAAAGATAAACGTTGCAAAGCTTTTAGAGTGGAATAAAAACCTACAGAATCGGTCCCTAGAGCAGTGGAAAATGTTATTTTCCCAGACGAGTCATCCTTTACCTTATTTCCGACCACCGGCCGAGCATACGTGTGGAGACACCCACAAGAAACATTTGACCCAACTGCCTTCTAACCTTTAAACATGGAGGAGGATCTGTGATGATCTGGGGGGTTATATCTTGGAAATCCGCCGGCCCAATGGTTTCCCTGCATGGCAGAATTGATAGTCAAGACTATTCAAGCATTTTATCTGATCAACTTCATCCTAAGTTTGCGGAATTGTTTCCAGAGGGAAACGCAATCTTTCAGGATGACAGTGCACCAATTCACATAACTAAAGTTGTTACTGAATGACACTAGGAACATTCTAGTGAAGTTAAACATCTTATTTGGCCACCACAGTCCCCAGATTTCAATATTATTGAACATTTATGGTATATTTTAGAAAAACAAGTAAGGATGTGGTATCCTCCACCATCATCACTACAAGAACTCGAGACTGTTTTAGCTGAAGAATGGACAAAAATTCCTTTTGAAACAATTCAAACTTTGTTCGAGTCCATACATTGTAGAATTCAAGCTGTAATTATTGCCAAAGGCGGTCCTACCCCATATTAAAATAAATTTGTTTGAAATTTTAAGGTGTTTCCACTATTTTTACGAACCTCTGTATAAACCCAACTTTATTTGCAATATCAAATATATGTTTGGACGCAGTTGTGGCTGTGTGGTAAGAAATTCCCAACCACATGGTTCCGGATTCAATTCCACTATAGCTTCAGACTAGATAAAGCCTTGTGAGTGGACTTGATACATGTATATGTATTTATGTATATGTATTTATGTATGTATATATGCGTTGGTGCATGTGTGTCTGTGTTAGTCTCCCAACACAGTTTCACAACCGGTGTTGGTGTGTGTGTGTCCCAGTTATCTAACCAGTCAACAAAAGACATCAATAAAATAAGTACCGTGATTCAACAAAAATTATTACTAGGAGCGAGCCATTCGACTAAAATTCTGAAAGGTATTACTCCAACCTGACCGCGAACTTAGGACTGAAACAAGTAAAAGATGAAATATGTATTTGTGCGTATGTAGACTATGTGTATTAAAGAATGGCTGTGTGTAAGAGCTGCTATGCGTCATATTACCGAATGAGTGTACACAGAGTAGATAATTTACATGTCGAGAAATAATCTAGTTGTCCCCGAAAGATTTTGGGATATAAAATGTTATTTTCTTTGTTTATTGCTCATTTTATAAAATATGTTTATTCTGGGCAATTATCTATCAAAACCACACTGTAGGCTCTATCAGAGTGTATATGATATCTTACATGTTTGTCTCTGTACCTGCGAGTTTATGTGTCTGTACGTATATACTTGTGTATGTGCGTCCGTCTATCTGTGTGTATACTGTAATAAGAATTAAGAATGAACATATTTTTGTTTTGTCTTTATAGTTTCACAATACAACAAGAGACTGCCATAATGGATCGAGAATTACAATCACGATTTTCTAGCTATAAAAATTATATTTAAGCTTAGTGCTTTTTACCTGAAGGCACGTGTATGACGAAGTTAATGAAGTCTACATATAAATCTAATTTGTGTGTGTATGTGTGTGTCTGTGTTTGTGTCTTGACATGTTGAACAAACCGTGACGTCTAAACCAAATTCCAATCAACTTAAGTAATTTAGTAAAATCACACACTGACTGGTCAGAATACAGTTTGCAAAAATTAACATTCTGGAGCCTATACAAATGTATTTAAGGGACACACTGTAGCCATTTCACTACAATTGTAAATTGTAAAACATAACTATGAACCTGAAGATTGCATAGTTTAATGCACGAAAGTACTAGTTCTATCAAAATGGACATTTAATATTCTATCATTTCATTATATTATATTACATTTTATTATATTATATTTTTATAAGATTCGTAGACGACGAGAAACCCATGCGTATTTGTCTAATGGGCAAGCATCTAAATGTCTGAATTTGTAATCAGAAGCAGGCATCTAAATTGGTTTCCGCGAAATAATCATTTTCATATCAGGTCCGGACATACGGGAAACTTTAATGAAACATCGTTTGAAGAGTTTCATATATCTATGGCTCTGGGAGAAATGTTAAATCTGTTAGATGCAGGAATAGTTTACATATATTAGTTGTATTATTCAAGGACAAACGTGGAACGATCCAAATTACTTTTCGTAGACATAGTTTTAGGGCTGGTTCACGTGAGGGCCGAAGAGTATATCTTCTGTCTAAACTCATTCTAGTCCACGGTGAAAATACTTTAAACTGAAGGGCTGCACAAAGTTTTTTATTTGAATACTTATTATTATTAGTCAGGACACAAGGTGGATAAGCCGAAAATTTGAAGTTTATTAGACGCACACAACCTCACACACAAACACACGCACTCATATATATATGTGAGTGTGTTTGCGTATGTATGTATGTATATGTATGTGTACGAATGTATGTATATGTACATGTATGTATATATGCATGTATATATACGTGTATGAGAAAGCAATAAAGAAATTTTTACTTTGCAAAGAGCTTTAATGAAAACTACGTCTGTCTGTCTTTTTCATTCTCACTCCTCTCCGCTTCGGTATCTATCTATCTATCTATCTATCTATTTATTTATTTATCTGTCTGTCTATCAGTCTCTCTCTCTCTCTCTCTCTCTCTCTATATATATATATATATATATATATATATATATATATATATATATATATGCGAGTAAAAATAAATACAAAAAAGGTGGGTTTTTTGTATAATTGTGTATGGAGGAATATATTATTTTGTTTAAAAGAGTTCCAACACTGTCTGTTTTTTATGTTTTATTTATATTCCTGCAGAACTAATGTGGGGTATAGAATATGGAATATACAATATATAATATAATATACAATATACAATATAAAATAAAATAAAATAAAAATGGATGGCACCATGAAAGAAAGTATTGAATGTAGATGAAATATTGAGTGTTCAATATAAAGGATCAAATATATAAATATATAAATATAAATATATAAAGGCGACTCGAGTTTCAGGGCTATTTCCCTTCGTCATGGCCGGTATGACAGACTTTAACAGACTGTTAAAGTCAATGGATAACAGGCAATGGATAACTGTCAGCTCCTTACAGCTGTTTCTTATGCATTTTTTAAATAGAAGATTGATAACATTGCTTCATTGTAAAAAAAACCGTAATCATCAGATGAAACATAATTTCAAAAACCTGAGAATGTCTCAAGAACACCGCAGGAACGTGACTGAAGTTTGTCGAGACTTACTATTTCCTTTTCTTTCTTTTATTTCTTTTTTTTTATAATAAGCCTCGACAGACTTCAGCCACGTACCTACTGTATTCTTGGATTATTCTTTCGTTTTCAAAATTGTGGTTCATCTCATGATTATGTTTTTTTACAATGAAGTAATGTCCTCATTCTTCTATTTATAAAATGCGTGAGAAACAGCTGTAATGAGCTGACAATTATCATCTGGTATTATTCATCTGATTATATGTGTGTGTGTGTGTGTGTGTGTATAAGTTTAAATATATACATATATACATATATATATGTATATATACATCATATATATATATATATATATATATATATATATATATATATATATATATATATATATATATATATATATATATATATATATATATATATATATATATATATGTGTGTATATATATGTGTGTGTGTGTGTGTGTATCAGATGATATAATATGTGCCGTGCAATCTCAAGTGGGAGCAGATAGAATTCGAAACAGTATCACAACATCATACCAAATCAAGGAAGGCAAAATTAATTCCAGAACACTTCATATTATAGGAAAAAATATTATTAATCTATGGATTAGAAGGAATCGCATGCGCAAAGACCATCGTTTAGTATTTTATTCAATGCTGCTTCTGCTAATGGAACTTTTCCCTCTAAAATATGTTGCCCTGACGTGCTGTGTTCGCTGCATTGATCGGAACTTATAATGAATAGACCGACATAATTTCCTAATAATGATAACGGTAGTAGTAGTAGTAGTAGTAGTAGTAGTAGTAGTAGTAGTAGTAGTAGTAGTAGTAGTAGTAATTAAAGTAATAACAACCAAACCAACAATTAATAATAATAATAATAATAATAATAATAATAATAATGATAATAATAACAATAATAATAATAATAATAGTAATAATAATAATTATAACGCATAAAAATCGTTTATTTTAGACTGACCTCCGGATGTTATTTGGATTTGTGTTATTTTCTGCCTCATAGCTTTACTCTTATACCATGATAACCAGAAGTGTTGTAGCGTGCAACAGGTGTGATATATCTCACCGTTACTTCTGTCGAAGAGCAATCCTAATTCACAACGGATATTATTTTGCTCTATTTCAATTATTTGCTGTCTTCATTGTCGCGTATGACACCGATCATCTCGAATGGAAATTAAAATAGGCCTGTGCTTTTAAACGTGACCTGATATTTTTATGGTTATTAATATCTTTGTGCGTCAATGAATACAAATTTCGCTGATGAAATATACAAAATCGATTTTAAGCTAAATATCAAGGAAGGCGATGAGACGAAGTTTTGTGAGAGATGTTTATGGAAAGCTGAGCATGGGATTTTTACGCTGCCACCGTTGTCCGTTTTTCTCTCTAACCTAATGAGTAATCATGTATGCGTTGAACGTATTGGGTTTGATATTCAGTCAATTTAAACAGATGTAGACTCTGATTAAAATTTTAGATCATTTGTCCTAAGTTCGAATCATATAAAGGCGAAAAAGAAAACATGCACGGTATATATATATATATATATATATATATATATATATATATATATATATATATATATACTTCATTTAAAATGCAGAGATGCCTATAATAGGACATCTACTCGCTAGAAATAGCAGCAAAAGACTACATACCACAAAAATTTGGGATAATTTCGAAAGGAAATGAAAAATAAAAACTTTTACCAATCTATATTCTGTACCATGGTTTCAAGTCAATTTTAGTAAGATAAAGATTATATCTTACAAGGTCGGACTATCGTCAGCAGAAATGACCAGACAACATATGAAGCACGAGTCAATACGGTGGTTGTCTACTCCTTATACAGAATTTAACCACCTCCTAAGAACCATCATGGCATCTGATGTGGCTTTTTAAACCAGACAATGTTCTGAAAAGACACCCACATAAATTGCACATCCGATTTGGACCACGAAGAGCTGCAGATAAGTTCTGATCTTCGTAGATATTTAAATGCCTTTTGAGGCCTCCGTTAAATTTGCAGACCTTCTGGCATACACAGCATTGAAAGGTGTGCACAGACATACAGGCAGAGTAGTTGGTTCGCTTTTGAGATTTCAGCCCAGCAAATGAAAGGCATGGTTTGTCACAAGCTTTTCACACAAAAAGGGCATTGTGATTTACCATCTCGTTCGTAGCATTCTTCCTTAAATCTCTTTTGAGACTTGCATGCGTTATCCTGGCCTCTTCAAACTCTTTCACTACGCTCCCCAGTTTTGTTCGCCATCCAGCTCAATATATATTGCTAAGACTAGATTTGTGTCTCCTTACTCGTCATCAGTAGTAAGGATTTTCCATACGGTAACTATCCCGTCATCAGGGGGAAAGAAGTCAAGGTATAAAGAAATAAGCAATATCCCCAATCGAAGATCTTAGTACTTTCCAGTACGTCGAGAAATGAAGAAAGTGTCAGAATGAAAAGTATAGACGTCTATGAAATAATAAATAAACTGTAAATAATATTATAGGTAAAATCCAATAACAGCTCCATAAGTGAAGATTTCATGATAATCCACAGTAAAGGTAAAACTAGTAATTTACATTATCTTTTGCCAGGGATTAGCATCGAATCTTCACTTATGGAACTAGTATTGGACTTTACCTATAACTTTATTTACTGTTTATTTACTATTTCTTAGACATGTATACTTTTCATTCCGATACTTCCTTCATCTCGCGACTGGAAAATACTAATGTCTTCGATTGGGGTTATTCTTCATAGCTACAGAAAAATCGTTGCAAATAACCGCAGATTGGGAAAAACTTTACTAGCGACGGAAGCAGTATAAATACAGAATAGTGAGTTTTTGCTTTCTGTGTTCAAATGCTGCAGCGGTCAAATCTATGTTTCATCAATCGAGGGTCAATAGAATAAGTATCAGCTTCATTTTTGGTTTCAATAAAATAAACTCTACTTTAACGACCATGTAGAGCGCTTGCGTTTACATTATAGATTTATGCAGTCAATTCCACGCGTTTTACTGGAAGGGTTTTAAAGATCTCCTTTTTATTCCAGTGTGTTACGTACAGAAGAAAACAAAAATTTTAACTACTTCTGCATGATCCCCACTTCAAACAAATGAGAAGACGAAAGACAATAAATTATTGTGTACCTCACTCTACCAATCCTGCCGAACTAGCTAGGTTGCTAAACCTAAGACACAAAACTCTATTATAGTTAAATCATACAGAAACTTGGCTTGAAAGAAATATATATTTGTATAAGTTTAATTCACATTTATTATCGTTAAGAACAGTTTGGAAATTTGGCAGCAGATCATTTATTACAGTCGATGGTATAAATTGAGCAGGGGAGTACACGCATTCTGTAGATTTCTATTGTTTAGAATCATACGAACACATGTAACTACGCAGGCAGAAACACAACACACACATAAATACACCCAAAATCAATGGTGAACTTTAATACATTTGACATGATATTTATTTGTCATGCCTTGCTGCCATTTCCTGACTATCATCAATTGAGTGAAATATAGTAAAGGAGAATTAGTAACAGTTAAAAGGTAGCATTGTTATTGCCCTATATACTAGCTTCTTCGGAAAACTGGAGCTCTTCCTCCTCCTAAATGCCCGTCCTCGATTCCTCTTCTATCTGTATCTATTGATCGCCTTATATATATATATATACATATATATATATATATATATATATGTATGTATGTATAAATGTCTGTGAATATGTATCACAAACCCACACATATTATATATATAGAGAGAGAAAGAAGCAGAGGGGTGGACAAATAGACGCATATATATATGTATGTATAAGTATACACACACACACACAAATATATATATATATTTACGACGGGTTTCCACACAGTTACCGCACTTTAATAGAAGACACTCGAGAAGGTGTTGTGCACAGGGACTGAGCTAGGAATCCACGTGGTTGCAAAGGAAGTTTCTCAACCCCTTCACCGATATACACGTAATTACTCAATGCAAGTCAAAATTATATACCATAGCCTATTCTTTTCTACTCTAGGCACAAGGCTCGAAATTTGGGGGAGGGTGCCAGTCGATTAGATCGACCCCAGTACGCAATTGGTACTTAATTTATCGACCTCGAAAGGATGAAAGGCAAAGTTGACCTCAGCGGAATTTGAACTCAGAACATTAAGACAGACGAAATACTGCTCATCATTTCGCCCGGCGTGCTAACGTTTCTGCCAGCTCGCTGCCTTATACCATAACCTATTCTGAATATGGTATGAAATATAGAAATGAACACCAAGGCACATTTATAGTTAATAGATGTATTCAGCAGCATTTAGATGTTATTCAAGAAGAAATTTAAAAAATTTAGTGTAACAATCCACTTCTACAACAGATTCTGGGTTGCATAAAGTGGAAATCAAATTTCTTCTATTCTTTTACTCGTTTCAATCATTTGACTGCGGTCATGTTGGAGCACCTCCTTTAGTCGAGCAAACCGACCCCTAGTACTTATTTACTTATTCCATCGGTATCTATTGCCGAACCGCTGGTTACGGGGACGTAAACACACCAACATCGGTTGTCAAGCGATGTGGGGGTGACAAACATAGACACACAAATACATACACACATACATACATGCATACATACATACATATATATATATATATATATATATATATATATATACAACGGGCTTCTTTCAGTTCCCGTCTATCATATCCACTCACAAGACATTGGTCGACCCGAGGCTATAGCAGAAGACACTTGCCCACGGCGCCACGCAGTGGGACTGAACCTGGAACCATGTGGTTGGGAAGCAAGCTTCTTACCACACAGCCACTGCTGCTTTATAAGGAATTGTAAAATTTTCCTTCTATCCCTTTCGAAACGGAAAAGGGATGAATGAATTAATCTACAAACTAGAAGGTTGTTTTATTCCCCTCGTGCCGCAGTACTCAAAAGGCTACTCGTTTTCCATGGCGTATAAATGGCCGATATCCCAACATTACCTCTGTATTGGACACCGGTCCATTGCAGGATTCGAGGACAGATATTTTGAGGGGTGAGGGCAAATCGAATACATCGACCCATGTATTTTACCTGGTATTTTACTTTATCAACACCGAAGGCATGAAAGGCGATGATTAACTAGTCGATATTTGAATTAAGAAATTAAAGATGCGAAAGAAATACCACTAAGCATCTTGTCCGACATGCTTTCGAGCTTCTTAGCACACCGCCATAGAAGCTAGTCTCGTATGGGGGGAGGGGAGTCATTCGCTATAACAATGTATCGCTGCATCCACCATTTGAAAATGTTTCCCTACGCGTCATGGATGATAACTTTGCACCACTCAGGCAACAACCTTCCAAAATAGGGGTCTGTTTGAATAGTCTTTGCTGGTGAAGGTCTTACGAGGTGCAAACATTTCTTCAACCTTTTTTTAGTAGCCATTTACGACACCCACTAGATGCCTTGGTTCTATTCTTTGACATGCTGGTCCCCACATAGCACAGGACAGTAGATGACGGAATATATATTGAAAGACGAATCATACATAACGCGTCGGTCACCAGCAAATATACGTTGTTAAATGATGAATATATCCTACGTTTACCTAATTCTTTTAGGTGTTATGTGTAGTTGAGAAAACATAGAAATGCATTCGTATCTTCCTCAACTTCCTTCGTAGAAATGGGAGTATTACATCTATATCAATATATGTTCTCCTATATTCATAGTTTATAGATTTAGTCACAATTCAGGGCCAATAAGTACAGCGAGAAAACAATCGAAAATTTACTTCTTCCATTGCCAAGGTAATACGCGTTGGCATGATGCACTTCGGGCAGAATTTTCTTATGTCTAAACGTTATTCACAGCTTAATCACATTAAAGAGCAATTTTTCAATCATCTAACCTTGTATAAGGACAAAAAGGAGAAGGAAAATATCTCGCTTTCATACTTGTGTAATTGCGAGATCGATAAAGTTTTTGATGCTAAGCATTAAACGTAGCGCTTAATAATTGTTATTTTATTATTTCAGCATATATATATATATATATATATATATGTATATATATATATGTATATGCATATGTGTGTATGAATGTGTGTGTATATGCATATACGTTATATATACTTATAAACATGTATACATATACATATATACACACACACACTTATACGTATATGCGTGTGTCAATGTGTCTGTATATATATGTGTGTCTATATATGTTATATGCGCGTGTGTGTGTATATCTATATATGTGTGTATGCATGCATGTATGTATGTATGCATGTAAGTATGACAAATATGAGAAGACAGAACTTTGGTAGGCAGATAGATAGATAGATAGATAGATAGATAGATAGATAGATATCTGATATATTTATAATTATTCAAAGAGTGAACATTTGGTGAAAAATACCATTCAATATATGAGTGAATTCGATCATTTTATTGCAGTTTCACCACTGCTTCGCCTGATACTTGTGAAACTTCGAGGTCACTGACAGTAAGAGTGCGTATTTTAATGTGCGTATTTTTATGTAGTTGTGATTTTTTTGTGTATGTGTGTATAGAAGAAAGCATACTAAATGGAGGAAGGTTATAATAAAGCAGTGTGTATAAGAAAAGGAGTGAAACGTCCAGTAGGACTTAAAATAAGACATGCTTATTTGTATAGGTATGTGTGAGTGAATTCTCATGCATGCATTTATGTCTATATGTGTATATTATTATTATTATTATTATTATTATTATTATTCAGTAGTTTTATTTTTATAACGTGCTTTCACTTCACTACCGAGCGCAGCTCTGTGCGCCTTGGGTATGTGCTGTGGTTTGCTGTGGTGCTCTTATGTTTACTGTATTGAAAGTGTTTTGCGTAGAATGTGTGCAGTACCCAGTAGTGCAATTTTCTGTATGTTATATATATTTGTAAGTCCTGCTATTTTTGTTATGTATTTGTCTGAATATTTTTTTATTATACCTAAGGCACCTACTATGATAGGAATTATTATTATTATTATTATTATTATTGAATGAGAGAGGGTGCAGTGAATAAGTTGTCGTATAAACAACGCAAAAATGAAAATAACACATATTATTTTACCAGGTATGTTTGCCAAAATTACATTAAAATATTTTGAAATACTAAAGAGTAATTTTATTCAATAAAATCGTCATTTGCTTCAACTACGACCTCCAGACGACTTCAGAATCTTCTGCAACTCTTCTGGGCGGTCTCCTTGTTTAATTTGGTCAATACTGACATAATCCTTGCATTCAGTTCGGCTTTGGTGTTATAAGGAGTTTTGTTAGTCTCCCGCACAACTGCACACCACACATAATAATTAAGGGTTTTGCAGTCTGGGAGATTAGGTGACCAGATGTTAGGGGTGATGATGTCGCAGAAATTGTCTGACAGCCATGACTAGGTTCACCGGCTTGTGTAGCATAGCCCAGACTCCTGTTGCCAGACATAGGTTCTTCCAACAGCTACCCTCTTGTCCCAGGGCAGCACTTCCTCCTTTAAGCACTTGATGTAGGCCTCCGTGATGAGACTAAGGCCGTGAGGAATAATCAATGAAGGTATAACGTCGCCATCGCTAGTGATCACTTCAAACACCATGATGTTGACTGGATGTTTGAATTTTATCACTCTCGATACATGTTTTGGGGTCACTCCAAGTCAACGGTTGTTGTGTGTGTTCACCATCTGATCCTAGCAGAAATTATTTGGTTGGAGGGTATGCTTGAGTTTGTTCAAAAACTTTGTCGCGCGGTCTTTCCTCCAGTCCTCGATAGCTTTGTGTAAAAATTGGTCCTTTCCCATCTTGTATAAGCAATACCAAATGTCTTCATGCATTACCTGCCTGATAAGGAACTCAGGCCCTCCCATGTCCCTGGCGCTGGATCTGATTGACTTGGAGGGATCGTTGTCAATCATGGCGTGGATCTCACCAACAAATTCAAGAATTCTTTTCTTATCAGAATCATCAGAGTGAGTTTTCTGAGCTGCCTTCCCTTCGAAATCACCATTAGACTTATCCAACTCTTTCCGAGTCCTCTGCACTCTCCTTAGATTGACACCCACACATTCTGAAATGTTTGTACTGGAGATTCCGGCGCAAATGCCAAGCAATACAGCATGTCGTTCCCAAATTTCTGGCAGACTGAAATGCGTCATGCTGCTGTTTTTTCTCACAGACGGTACCCAAATGATCGTACCATACTATGTAGTCGATAAATTTGAAGAAAAACAGTGCGCATGCGCGAATTTAAAACTATAAGATGGTAACAACTTATCTATCGCAGGCTCTATATGTGTATGTATATGCGTATGTATGTATATATACATATATATATATATATATGTATATTTATATGTATATATATGTACATATACATATACACACACGCACACACATATATATATATATATATATATATATATATATATATATATATGCGTGTGTGTGTGTGTGTGTGTGTGTGTGTATGCATACATATATGTAAAATACTGAGATAAATTGAAAATGCGTCAAAATTTTCCCTTTGTTTCTCATATACAAATATATTGTTTTACTACTGTATGCGCGAGCGCGTACACACACACACACACACACACACACACACACACACACATATATATATATATATATATATATATATATATATATATATACACGCACATATACCTTCTGTCAATAAAATATCCGATAACTAAATCCATTTCAACAGTCGATGTCTCGTTTATATTTCTTTTTTCCGTTCTCTTTTTTCCCTTTGTCCTTATCCCCTCAGCTACTACAAGGGATTATGCCATTGAATTTTCATAACTATGTGAGTTGTTCTTCGGTGATACCAGAAGAAACTGACGCTTCTATAAGTTCTTTTCTGAGACATTTATTCTTCTCTTGGGTGAGTACAGTTATAATATCCAATACAATTTATGAATAACATTGATTCTATAAGCAAATTATAAATAGAAATCCTGGAAGACATTTGAAGCCATAACCTGCAACAGCATTAAAACAATTATTTCCAACAATTTTCTAGAATGTTTATCTCTTATGTTTTTTTTAACTACATCCTACCATTTGGTTAACTATTGGACTTAATACACAAAAGTAACAGTGTTGTTTCGTATGGATTATTTTAGATTTATACCCTGTTAATTTCGACAAAATAAGTTTAAAGCAGTATATTTTGATCAATATATATATATAAGGAGGGGTTAAAGTTTTCTTATCCTCTAGGACAGATATCGAAGAAATGACAACATCTCGATAATCTGCAACTGCAGTTACTGATTACTATTGCTTCAGTTTAGAGTTTATCATCTCAGTCTCAATCTTCGGGAATTAGTTATTTCTTAAATTCCCACTGTATCATTTTTATTTCAGAAACGACCATGTCTGTCTCGGTTGCATTTATTGCTCTGTAAACTATACAACAGTACATTGCCACTCGAAGAAACATGTATCTATTATTCCCACGATTAAGATTGATACAAAGAGGGCGGGCTTCACAAAGAATTAGTCCGCTGATCAGTCATCAGCTTGCATTAGCTTATATAGAATATGGCAAGTGAAGTGTTCGTTAAGCTCTTGAGATTCAATTGACTTTGAGAATAGAGTTAGCGATGTGAACAACGAAATAGCAACCGATGAAGAATACTTAATGTGCTAATGATTTGTGTAATGAATCAAGAATATTGCAACTCACTCTTACCAGCTTAGTGCATAATAGGAAAATGGAAATCTCCTTTTTTTCCTCTCTATTATTGAATTTATGCCAAGTACTGATGGAAATAGATAATGACTATTCACTTTTAAATTTGATAATTTTCAGTCAAAGTAATTAAGCCAACGAAAATATTATCAATGGTATATGAAAACAGTTCAGATTTTGGAGAATTATAAGTTGCATGGAAATAAGGCTTGTATAATGGTAATTTATTTTGGTAATACTTTACAACTAGAAGGATCGGCAAACGTAATTAGGGAAGAACTTGTCGAATTCCACAATATAACAATTGCTCACAAGTAATAAATAAATGAAGATAATTTCCCTAAGCTTGTTTGATAGGAGATTCAATTTAAACACACTGTCAAAATGAACATATAATAATAATGATAATAATAATAATAGTAATGATATCAATAATAACAATACCAACTGAAACAGATAAAATCAGGCCAAAAGCTCTCTGAGTGAATACATCATGGCTGTAATTATTTTCTTATCACATTATTTCGAATATAAACTTATGTCATCAAAAGAACTGTCAATGGATGCAAACTTTCTTCAAAGTACTGCCGAAGAGTAGCAGACGATTTGACATATTTCAAGATTTAAATTTTGCCCGTATCGATATATAACTAAGCTTTTACTTTTTTGTTTATTCAACAATGTTACATCCAATACTGTATTGTAATTATTATAATTCTCTCTATGTCAGCAATAATTATGTTTCTCTCTTTTCAACATATCAATTTCCTAACTTTCCTCATAGCCGTATTTTGCTTATATCTTCCATGAAAATAATACATTTGATGTTTTAGTCGTAAACACCATTGTGTTAGGAACTTGACTGAGAAGATTTTCGTGTCAGTTTCATCAATGAATTTTAACTCTAAGCGCAGAAATGGCTATATCATACCTAAATTCAGTTTGTCATCGCATTGTTTCGTGTTCGAGTTCACCTACGTGGTATCTTGAATAAATGCCTTCTACATTTGCTTTGTTCTGACCTTATGAATGAAAATGAAAACCAGAAAACGTCCGGGAGTATGGATACGTATGTGTATATGTATGTGTATACGTATGTGTATATATGTGTGTTTATGACTCTGTCTCCATATGTGTCTTCATTTGGAAAACACTTGAAAAAAAATGGTGTCTCTGTGGGCCCTTAAAGTAATTAGACATGCTATTCGATAAATAGCGGAATAAAGATAAGTACCAGGTATAAAAATATTCGCCAGTTTCTATATCATTCGCTAAAACGCTTCAGGGTGGTGACACAACGTGGTTTTTGTCCAATAACTGAAAGAAGTGTAGATCAAATATTATATATTTCTGACATTTGGTTCTCGACCCAGTAAACTAAAGCTGGTCTTTGCCAACCGGTTTATCAAGTTATTAAAATCAGTTAATGTCACAGTTATATTAAATCATAAAAGACTGGAAGTTTTTATATCAATATTAATATCATTAATCAATAGATATTTTGCACCGGAGATTGATATATTTGAAAAATTAGACAATAATATCTGATTGCGAAATTAAATATGAGTTTAATCACACATTTATCTTCCAGACTCTAAACTTCAGTACATTACCACTTATATTCCTACTACCACAACAACTACTACTACTACTGCTGATGCTGCTACTACTACTACTACTACTGCTACTACTACTACTACTACTACTACTACTACTACTACTACTACTACTACTACTACTACTATTGCTGCTGCTGCTGCTGCTACTACTACTATTACTACTACTGCTACTGCTGTTGCTGCCACAACAACTACTACTACTGCTAGCTGAAGAGACAATGGACGTCCAAGACAATAATTAGTCGTGTAAGTAATTGGCGCGCGTGGTACATCACCCAAAATACTCCCTAAAAGACAGACAGAGATTTGAGTTGAAAGTCGCATTGTCAACCTACAGAATAGTTCCATTCTACATTCTGCACGAATAAAAGAAAACGATTCTTGAGATTTCAGGAGTAATATCTATTATCCAAATTAACATGCACTAACGAAATAATAATAATGTTAATAATAATAATAATAATAATAATAATAATAATAATAATAATAATAATAATAATAATAATAATAATAATAATAATAATGATAGTAATAATAAAAGGGTCACTCCACCCAAAAGGTGACAAAGACAGACTGTATGTACCAAGAAATAGAAGGGAAGAGGACTTATTGGATGCGAACACAGCATTAGAGCAGTATAAAACAACATAGAACGATGTGTAAAAAATGCCACAGAACCGTTATTATTAGAAGTAAGAAGGTCAAGCTTGTGTAGGATGAAAGATTGTAAAGATAAAGCACTATACAAGAAATTGAAAACGAATGAAACTGAAAATAGGTGGGTAAAAAAAAGAATGCATGGTTAATTTCATAGGGATGTTGAAGATAAGACAGGCAGAGAAGAAGATGGCTGTGGATAACTAAAAGTGATTTAAAACCGGAAACGAAGGCTCTAATCTGTGCTGCCCAAGAGCAAGCACTAAGAACAAACTACATGAAATACAGAATATACAACACAACAGAAAGTGGTAAGTGCAGAATCTGTGGACAAAACGGTGAAAATGTATGGCATATTACCAGCCAATGTGTCACTAGCCCAGAAGGAATATAAAAGACGCCACGACAATATAGCAAGGCTTGTACATTGGACACTTTGCAGCAAGTATGGACTTGGCATAGCAAAATATTGGAACGACCACAAACCTGAAGGCATCGTCGAAAATAGAAATGCAAGGATCCTATGGGATGTTATAATTCAGTGCGACCATGAGACAGGGAATAGGAAGCTGGACATAGTCTTAATTGAGAAAGAAAACTAACTATGCTGGATCATAGATATAGCATGCCCAGCTGATAACAAGGTATGCGATAAGGAAGAAAGAAAAGTCGAGACATATGATAGATTAGCTTGGGAAGTTAAGCAGTTGTGGTCGATGAAAAAGGTAGCAGTAGTACCAATAATTTTCGGAACCCTGAGAACAGTGAGAAATAATCTCGAGAAGTACGTGGAACAAATAGGTGCTGCAATAAGGGTGGAGCACTTGCAGAAAACAGCAATGCTCGGAACAACTCGAATACTCCGGAAGGTGCTCGAAAGATAAGAGGTGTTACCTTAGTTCACTGGTAGTGAACAGCTGACACCGTAGTACATATCCAGCACTCGAAGCTATGCAAAGGCAATGATAATGATGATGATGATGATAATAATAATAATAATAATAATAATAATAATAATAATAATAATAATAATAATTATAATAATAATAAAAATAATAATAATAATAATAATAATAATAATAATAATAATAATAATAATAATAATAATAATAATAATAATAATAAAAATAATAATTATAGTAATAGTAATATGCAGTACCGGGTAGTAGCTTTCATGGCTTCTCAACTGATTGGAAGTGTTATCATGTACATTGTTTTGTCTTGATATTAAAGATGGGCTATAGCAAATATTCTGCTCGATACCACAGATTTCCTTGTCAGTTGTTTAACCTTATCCATTTGAACTCAGAACGTAATGATAAACCAAATAACGTTCAGCATTTCATCCGGCATGCTATCGATTCTGCCTGCTCGCCGCCTTAACAACAACAACAACAACAACAACAACAACAACAACAACAACAACAACAACAACAACAACAATAATAATAATAATAATAATAATAATAATAATAATAACCCTTATAGAGACTGTGTCAAACTTTCTCATTATAGTCCATATTCTGTGGTCGTAGATTGACAGATTCTCTTGTTTGAAATCCTTAATTTGCTATACCATACAATGCCAAACAAAAAAATCCTCCACTGAAGGTAAGACGAAAATGTATATGAATTAAAACTAAACACCAACTGAATCCCAGACGATGGCAACGAGAATGTCTGCCCTATATAAACAAGAACACAACCCTATTTAAAAACTGAAGCCAAGATATATTGACACAAAGCCTACACTCACACCAGTTGTGGTGGAATGTGACCATGATACATTTCTGGCACGAAATTTTATCATCAAATTATAAATGTATGTATGTTTTAGAGTAGCTAATACGTTACTGTTCACTACTCACGTTATTCATAAATTCACAACGATTATCCTGATGTATCAGTAAGAAATATGACTGTGTCTGCAGTTAATTATCCACCGTGAAGTATTAAACGGTAGGTAGTAAGCTATCATTGACTAACTATATTATACAATACTACAGAATACTATACTGTATTAACTATATTGATTAACTAGACTGTGCTATTGCAATCTCTTTCGCGATCTTAAATAAAACAAAATTACTTCAAGGAAATTTTAAAATTTAATATTAATGTTAATGAATGAAACAAAAATAGATTGAAGCAAGTACTGCGTTTTTATATAACTTTATTGTATTTCTTGAAAGGTAACACTTTTCGGCATTTTGACTATTTCGTTTGAAAGTTTTAGCGTATTAGCCACGAAATTTGTATGCTTTCGGCTTTAATTAGACAAACAATTTTATCACGCAATATATAAAGAAAAACTGAGATGGTTTGTGAAACGTAATCCCGATGGCTGTTTATAATTACTCTCCGTGTCTTCATAAAATATCACACAGCTAATGGAAAAACATTGATGCGTTTGAACACAAGTTTTTTTTTATTATGAATATTTTCGTTCATATTATGAGCACAATATTTCTTTAATTTCTTTTGTCCATACTATTACCAGATAAAGATTAATATAAGGCCCACTGGCGAAATATACCAATAAGAAATTAGAAAACACATCGGTTGACTGCTTCGCCATAATATCCTTGTGATTGCTTGGTATCGAAGATTCTGTCTATTGATTAAATTAATGGTACCGAATTTATTAAGGTTCTTGATAGCGATATTATTTTCTAGACATTGTAGTTAAAACAGCTTTTCTCATAACTTTGCTTAGAAAGACAGCTTTTGTTTGTACCTCCCATATATGAAGCATATACGACTTAGAGCATACACAAAGAAAATTCAATCTATAAAACAGAAGTAAATAAGTAAAACCTAATCAATATGACTATCTATATACGATTATAACTTCCTGCTACTTTAAGAATAACAAGACCCACTAAAAAAAAATGAAATATATGATTACGGAAAGAATTACTTCATATGCATGTCAAAAAGGACTGAAAACAAAATATGCAAATTCTAGGATACTTCGGAGGATTTTAAGAGACACTGTATATAGTTATGATTGAACGTATTATGTATCATGCCTGACTTCGTATTAGTAACGTATCAGGCACAGTACAGCTCTTATCATTACGTATTCATGTTATTTTTTGGTCACAACTAATTACCTCATGCGCTTCTCTCGTTAAACAGCTGATTTCATTTGAAAGGTTTCAAACCACACGCAAAGGAGAATTGCATTATACCAGTTACATATCCAGAAGTAGGATTATTTCTCAACGATCTAAGAATTTAGTTAAAAAACGTCCCCGTAATTGATTTTAAAACGAGTATTAATTATTTATTTTATGAATGAAGCATTTAACTGGCTACCTTATCTAAGTTCTTATCTTGAAGTCCTCTACTCAATAACATTACGAATCAACACGATAATTATATAGTTATGTCTATAAATATATGTGGTGGAAATAGTAAATATCATAAAAATATTACATGTCATTTGTGTGATGAATACAGAAATCTGTCTTTATTTAACAGGGTTTAATATTTTGTTTTACTAATAGTTACAATAATTTTGTAGTAACATTTTTCTCTGAAAAATGAGGAAAAGAATAAGTAACTATGCAAAAGAATAAACGGTTCAACGGAATTTCAAGTAAGTTGTTAGCGTACAAAAGGAAAAGTGAACAACATATAAGACAACTAGTATTAGCTTTGATATACCTATATTTATTTCTTTATTGCCCACAGGGGGGGAGGGCTAAACATATAGGGAACAAACAAGGACAAACAAAGGGATTAAGTCGATTACATTGACCCACTGCGTAACTGGTACTTGTTTAATCGACCACAAAACGGATGAAAGGCAAAGTCAACCTCGGCGGAATTTGAACTCTGAAAGTAACGGCAGACAAAATACCGTAAGCATTTCGCCCGGCGTGCTTCTGATTCTCTTCTACTCTCGGCACAAGGCCCAAAATTTTGGGGAGCGGGCCAGTCGTTTAGATCGACCCCAGTACACAACTGGTACTTAATTTATCGACCCCGAAAGGATGAAAGGCAAAGTCGACGTCGGCGGAATTTGAAAGCAGAAGGTAAAGACAGACGTAATACTGCTAAGCATTTCGCTCGCTAACGATTCTGCCAGCTCGCCGCCAGTTCGATATTCCTATATTGAAAAAAGATTTTACTTGCCGCGAATTTCCAATGACAGACAAGTGTGAAAAAGACTTACCTGATGTGAAATGTAAGAGCATTGCATTTGTGGACTTTGCCAACAATGAAGCGACTAGTTATGATTTCTGTAGTACATTAATGCCTTGATATACGAGTTAATTTGTTCCCGAGACGGATCGTAAAGCGATAACTCGTAAAAGTAGAGCAATAATTTCCCATAATAACAATGTTATAAATCGTAATTCATTCCCAGAAATATATTTTACTTCCAAAATTTATAATACTCGTAAATAAATGGCAATAAATCAACAGTAGAATATAAACAATGTTTTATGTAAAATAAAGGAATGTCAAGATCATTTATAAGAAAAAATGGAAAATTTCGAAGCAGAAAGGATGACGAATAATGGTGAGAGAACATCCTTTTCTACTCTGGGGACAAGGCCCAAAATTGTGGGAGGATGGGGCCAGTCGATTAGATCGATCCCAGTAAGCAACTTGTACTTAATTTATCGACCCCGAAAGGATGAAAGGCAAAGTCGACCTCGGTGGAATTTGAACTCAAAACGTAAAGACAGACGAAATACCGCTAAGCATTGTGCCCGGCGTGCTAACGTTTCTTATTTCTTTATTGCCCACAAGGGGCTAAACATAGAGAGGACAAACACGGACAGACAAAGGGATCAAATCGATTACATCGATACCAGTGTGTAACTGGTACTTAATCTATCGATCCCAAAAGGATGAAAGGCAAAGTCCACCTCGGCGAGAACGTTAAGATAGACGAAATACCGCTAAGCATTTCGCCGGCGTGATGACGTTTCTGCCAGCTCGCCGCCTTGGTGAGAGACCATCGTGCTGGGTCTGAAGGTAATAGGCGACTTGCTAGTTCTAATAAAACTTGTGTATTGTAACATCAAAGACAAAGTATTCGGTTTATAGCTTTTCTCAAAGATAAGTCTTATTTGCGGTGGATTTAGTTGAAGCCTAATTTCAATGGAACCGAACTTTTTATTGAAATATGTGGTGAATTAATGTAAATATAACTACATCTGAACGTCAGTAAATGTATGTTTACCGTCGCTTAACTGTAGTTATAGCGCGTACTTCTGAACATAAATGCGTGTTTGTGTATGCCTACATGGGTGAGTCTCTCCATGTATGTGCGTGCGTGTGTGTGTGTACGTGTGTATACCCAAATATGTAAATAAATAAATATACATATATCTACGTACATACACATTATATATATATATATATATATATATATATATATATATATATATATATATATATATACTAGCAGCTAAGCCCGGTTTCACCCGGTCGGTTTGGATGATGTGTCTGTAAAACCTACACTGTGTAAGCATTCAACTTGTTTGGGCACGCTTACGTTAAAAAACAACTTTAGAATGACTTTTTTTTTCTGTCAAAACGCTTAAAATATCTGACCAACAAACAAAAAGCCAGCCGAGATTCAACCAAATCGAAAAAGAAACCCAAATACTTAGCGAACGAAGACGAACCATCCCCCCCATGTATATATATATATATATATATATATATATATATATATATATATATATATATATATATATATATATATAGTGGTATAGATATTGTACACACATAGTGACATGTCTGTGTTCATACAGAATACGAACATATATAAGTATATTGGTATAGATTCAGTCGAATATATAATAAAGTAATTAGAATGCTATATTTGATCGATCATGTTTGTTTGTATTTCATGGGAACTCTATGTCAACATGTATGAATAAATAGAATTGAGAATGTGTGTGTGTGTGTGTGTGTGTGTGTGTGTGTGTGTGTGTGTGTGTGTGTGTGTGTGTGTGTCTATGTGTTTATTTTTGTGAGCGTGAAACCTATACTTCAAAATATACGTGCATGTACATATTCATGCATGACATATATGCATAAATATATGCACACACATACATACATATACATACATACACACACACACAGATATATATATATATATATATATATATATATATATGTGTGTGTGTGTGTGTGTGTGTGTATGTGTGTGTGTATGTGTGTGTGTGTGTGTGTATCTGTGTGTATGTATGTCTGTCTGTATGTATGTGCG
>NC_142928.1:186947597-186952597 GCF_046866305.1 Octopus bimaculoides | reverse complement strand
ATGATAATGCACCACGAGGGTGCCAGCTTGATTACAGTTGTAACTATGAATTATGGGACTTCAGAGTGTGGAAGAACATTTATCAAATTGAATGGTTTATTCAAATCTATCGAGACTAAACCAAATTCCACTTAGGATATCACACTTCTGGCTACATCAATTAGATGTTGCCAACATATACTCATGCTCACCTGGTTCCATCTAAATATTCATCTGATAATATTGTTCATATTACTGTTATCTTGGTGAAATATATTTTATATATTAGATTATAACATGCAATTCACCACATGTTCTTGGTTTGTGAATGGCTTTATTCTTTGGTGCTAGATATTTTTCTACCAATTATGATCAGATTGTTATCTTTCAATTTCGAGTGAAAAATTGCGAGAACGTGTTAGTAAAATATTTCCCTAGAAGAATTAAGTTTTGTACAACATTCGCAAACAATCATTTCTTTTCTTGGTAGGTACCAACTCTGATATTTTCTTTCAATCTCTAAGATATCGCTAATGGTACTTTATACTTTTGGCGTAATGCACAAAGTATATTTCTTTCCTGCGGAACTGAATCCTCGTTAAACTCCTTCTTCTCATTTCAATCGTTTCTCACCAGTGAATCCATATCTTTCAACAATGACTGTCTACTGTATCTATTGCTAGCTTCTTATGCAACTGGAGATTGATGATTAATTTTGACTAATTTGATTGTAATATGTGTATATTAAGAAGTGATGTTCCTTTTTCCATTTCAAAATACGTTCTCTCATATTACTCTATAACTCTTTTACTTGTTTCAGTCATTTGACTGCGGCCATGCTGGAGCACCGCCTTTAGTCGAACAAATCGACCCCAGGACTTATTCTTTGTAAGCCTAGTACTTATTCTATCGGTCACTTCTGCCGAACCGCTAAGTTACGGGGACGTAAGCACACCAGCATCAGTTGTCAAGCGATGGTGGGGGGACAAACACAGACACACAAACACACATACATATATATATACATATATACGACGGGCTTCTTTCGGTTTCCGTCTACCAAATCCACTCACAAGGCTTTGGTCGGCCCGAGGCTTTAGTAGAAGACACTTGCCCAAGGTGCCACGCAGTGGGACTGAACCCGGAACCATGTGGTTGGTAAGCAAGCTACTTACCACACAGCCACTCCTGCGCCTTTTAATCAAAGCGGTGAGCTGGCAGAAACTTTATCACGCCTGGCGAAATGCTTAGAGGTATTTCGTCTGCCGCTACTTTCTGAGTTCAAATTCCGCCGAGGTCGACTTTGCCTTTCATCCTTTCGGGGTCGATTAAATAAGTACCAGTTACGCACTGGAGTCGATGTAATCAAGTTAATCCCTTTGCCTCTCCTTGTTTGTCCCTTCTATGTTTAGCCTCCTGTGGGCAATAAAGAAATAAATATATGTATATTAAGAAGTAATTCTCCCTTTTCTATTTCAAAATATGTTCTCGTATTATTAAACATTTGAATTGAGCTGGCAGATTCGTTAGCACACTGGGCAAAATGCTTAGCGGCATTTCGTCCATCCGAGTTCAAACTCCGCCGAGGTCAGCTTTGTATTTCATTCTATCGGGGTCGATAAAGTAAGTACCAGTTGAGTACTGACGTCGATGTTATCGACTTACCCTCCTCCCTCAAACTCGCTGGCCTTGTGTCAAAATTTGAAACCGTTATTATTAACATTGATATTGTTCTTAGTACGAAGTGAACCTGTTTATTTGTCGCATTAACGCTACGTGCATTGTAGCATTCCATAAGCCAGTTCTTTAATTTTACTGATCCAATTTGGTATTGTTGTTATCATTTTGCCGTTGTATATTTGTTCAGTATCTTGAAGACACTCCTTAACGATTACTGAAAGAAATAGACGCGTGTGTACTAGAATGAAGAAATATTAGACTGCCTCTATCCCGATCAATAACGGTTTTATCAACCCCAGTTAGATACGATCTGTTTTTTCGACACAGTTTTGGAAACCTATTATCTTTTCATGAAGAATACTTTTCAAGTCTTCATTTTTTTTCTTTTTGGCACTCCCAGTTCATGGTAAAGCAATTACCGTGGTTCCTACTTGGTCACTGACGGTATGAGGTGACACAGTGTCTGTCTGACTTTAATGTGATGCCGCTCAAGCTGTAATGATTCCTATAGGTATGTGTTCTATTTACTGGAATACATTTGTTTCCTATATTTAAAGACGATTCTCACTTAAAGAGATCAAATTGGAATAAACAAGCGTCACTTGCTATCAACAAGTCTCGCTCGTTTCAGTAATCGATCAATAAAATACTTTGGCTCTGGGGTAAGTTCGTCCTAGTATAATTTTATTCTGTTCATAATGCCGAGAGTTCGTGTATTTTATTTAGTTGCTTTTATTTTTGTCATTTTAATGGCTTTAGCGTAACTAATCGCGTAGTTAGTGATGAAGAAAAGTGTCATCAATAAATATGATCAGAAGAATAACCTGATATTTAAGACTGATATCTGCGGCATTAAACATTGAAGAAGACGGCTAAAGAAAATTCGTTGAACGCTTTCTTCGCACCAAGCATGAGTTTGTTCCCGTTAAGTTTGTAGTTCTTATGTATTGACTATATTTCCTCTTCCTGAATGGAGTGAAACGGTTGTAAGGAAAGGATATTATAAATACATATATTATAAGTACACGTTTTCAACATGCATCGTCCAAACATTCAAACATGACATAATTGTAAGCTTTGCAGATTTGTATTGCCACTCATGACGTATATGAATTATGAAGCCACATTCCTTTTTTCCAGGAATCCATGTTTAACAATTCTTTGATTCAGACGGATACATATCCTACCATTTCAACAATAATTGATGTAGAGTAGAAAGTGCATTCTAGTTTGTAGAACACTCATCAATCATCCATAGATATCTTTTAACTGTGCTGTGGGGTTTTTTTGTGTCACTGACATGAAGTAGGTAGCGGATGTTTACGAGAGATGATCTTTCATTTGTTTCATGTAATTGGACTACGGCCATGCTGTCGCTGCCGACATGAAAGGTTTTAGTCAAACAAATCGATCCCAGATACTTATTCCGTTAATCCTTTTGCCGATTGTCGAGCAGTGGCAGAACGTGTCACAAACATACATAAAAGCGCGCGCACACACACGCACACATACCCACAGACACACATACACACACATCTCAGAGCCTATTCTTGTAGAGAATATATTCTCGTCAGCGTCGTTTGTTAGGATCCAGGGATTTTGGAAGTTTCATCGTTCCGTTTCCTGCTACCATCCCGATAGCCACAAGTACCCAAACATATATTTCAAAAATGCACGGACGCAAAGCACTGTGATATAAACACAGGTGATAGCTAGTGCATTCTGGGAGCTGAGCATTGCGGGTACTTCCTGCAGGGCGTTTCCGTGGCACAATCATAATCTTCGTTTGATCGCCAATTCCTGTTATCATAGATGAATCAGTGATAAGCGTAACATGCTACACAGTTGAGTGTTATCCCGGAGCAGTAATTGTGACTTCCAATTAAATGGTCTAAATTGAGATGGCTATTATTGTCAAAGGAAGGGTGTTGTAAATGTATACTTGTTTACAACCATATCATATTGTTTACAATTATATCATATTGTTTACAACCTTGAAGTATTCATTTCTTGCCTCGATTATATTCATATTTAACATGCATCATAATACACTTTGTCATAATTAATATTCTCCTCCAGACAAATCAACGGGGTTCTAAATCAAATGGAGAGAGCTTATTGACACAACGTTCGTTTTTAGAGTTGGGAAACAAGACACGTATATTTTGCATCTCATCATCAAAACAATCCATTTGAACTTAACAATTGTCAATTTAGATATTAACTGACATTTTATTCTCAATAGATGATAACATGTTTCAGAGCTTTCGAAATATATAGCTGTGACTGCATATATGTATGCCTGTATGTACGTACGTACGTACTAATGCACAATCTACATACGCACTTAGACACTTTCAGACATAAATGTACACACGCACATACGTGCATTAACAATACATATATTTACATATATGTATGTACATACGCACATACACGCATATATATATATATATATATATATATATACATCAGTACATAAATGCGCACACACATACATACATGCATATATGCATATGAGTGAAAACGAGGACACCTATCCTGAACTATTGAGAAATCTGCAGTTACTCTATCAAGATTACAAGTTCAGGTTTATACCTGTAATTATTGGGGCACTGGGGTATGTAACACACTGCTTAAATACAAATCTTGAGAAATTGGGCTTCTCAGGACCAGAAAGGAGAAAGCTAATCCGAAGACTACGGATCGAATCCATCACTGGAACTGTAAAAATCTGTAAAACTTTCCAGAAGTTTCTCATTTAAATATATATGACCATGTCTAGATATGCAACTATATGCATGAGAATACATACATAAAACATACAAATCTGCACATACATACATACATACATACATAGAAACAAAAATACCATGTTGTTGATATTGAAATTCCAATGAAAGAGCCTTAGATGTAGGTTAGAACCCGGTTCTTTGTCTATTGGTGAGAAATTTTGAAATAAACTTGATAATGGCATACATACAAACATAAATAGCGTAGGTAATGAATTGTGTAATCATGATGTGATTTTCGCCATTCTTGTTCATGGTGCTACGTGCATGTGTGTGTGCATGTGTGTGTGTGTGTGTGTGTGTGTGTGTGTGTGTGTGTGTGTGTGTGTGTGTGTGTGTGTGTGTGTGTCTGTCTGTCTGTTTACAATAAAATAGTGCATTCTTTCTCTTACGCAATCACAGTCATTATACTGGAAACAAGAATCCCCACGAATAATATATTCACCAATTAAATTTTCTTTTTAGAATTCTTAATATTTAATATTTGTTGTTTTTTGTTTTTGCATTTTTGTTTTCTTCTTCTCTGATTTTTTTTTTTTTTTTGCAGTG
>NC_142928.1:186907597-186937597 GCF_046866305.1 Octopus bimaculoides | reverse complement strand
TATATATATATATATATATATATATATATATATATATATACACACATACACACAAACAACCAGCGATAAAATGGAGTAATACATACATATATAAATACATATACACACACACATATACATGCATATATATGTATACATACATATATATATATATACACACACACACACACACACACATATATATTTATATAGGGGATTTTAAATAAATTGCGCAGTACAAATAAGAGGAAGTAGGCGAGTATATGGAGGAGGAGGAGGAGGAGGAGGAGGAGGAGGAGGAGGAGGATAGAAGGTTGAGAGTAGAGTTGGATTAATGGATGATGTTCATGCTAATAACAAAGTTGACGAGTGTGAAGCGGTAATTGTGACGACTTCAGCGAAAAATAAAAAAATAAAGTGAGATTCTTTTTTGTTATTGTACTTTTATAATAATGAAACACGTCTTGAAATCAAATTTTCAACTTACACACACGGACGCACATATACATACTGGCACTCGTGCAAACACAAATATACCTACACACACATACGTACAAAGACATATACACATACAATCATACGCACGCACACACACACACATATGTATGTGTACATATATAAACGCACGTATAAACATACATATACGCATACATATGCCTGTAAATATGTATATGTGTGTAGATAGATAGATAGATAGATGGATAGATAGATAGATAGATAGATAGATAGATAGATAGGTAGATAGATAGATAGATAGATATATATGTTTCTTTGTCAGCCACACATGGCTGAACACAGAGGGGACAAAATACAAAGTAGAGCTTTTCTTTTTGGGAAGAGAAGAAAAATAATAGGGGTAGAATTTCGATCAAAAGGGATCATGGAAAGAAGGAAAAAGAAAAGGAGAAAGCCGATTAATAGGGATCGTGTATCACAGAAATGTCATAATGTAAAAGGGAAAACAGATTAAGTTTATCTCTGGAAAGAAAAACCTACGGAAAAGACCACGGTAACCTCAGGCAATAACGTCATGCAAAAAGCACATTACAGTAACTGACTCATTTTTCCTTTCTTTTTCTGGTTCATACGATTATAATGTTCTATGTGTCTCTGTCATTCACACATGCCATTCTTGCTACATTCACCCATCTTTTATTGAAACATTCACTAGACAAAACTTCCCTCTCTACTCTCACCTTCCTTTTCAAATGATACTTGAAGAAGTTGATGAGAGATTCATTAGAGAGGAAAGTGTTTACTCTAGACGTTTCAGACGCATCCACCATACACATTCTTTCGCCATAGCCACAAGTACGATGAAAATGGCTCTTCCTTCCCGTTTCAAGAAAGGAGGCGCGACAATATTCACGATAGACTCGGTTGATAAACTGACTCGTCCCAGGCGTGATAGCAGTCGTTCAACATAGGCCCACAAGTCGGAAATGGTTGGACACTGTACGAGTGCATGCAAAACAGTTTCGTTGTTCTGACCGCATCTCGAGCAAGTTGGGCCCCGTGTTTCTTGACCCATGCCTGTAGAGCTTATCCCGAACGGGTGGAGCTTTTCGTTAGCACTGCTAGGCCTTCTTGAACAGGTGGGTCAAGTATTCCTCGTCAACGCCCAGGTTCGCCCCGAGATCGTCGTCGTACCTCCCCTCCACACTAATCCTCCATAGAATGCTTTGGTTGTGTTGCAGTCGCTCGAGGTCGACCCGGGACGGCATAGTTGCTTGAGAGCAACTCGACATTCGCGGTGCCAAACGCCCTTCGTCGGCCTCTTTTTGATCCATGACTGCAGTTCGGTCACAAACGGCGAGCACACCTGTTCACTGTTCACTGTTGCCTACGTAGAGCCGGAGATGTGGCAGTCTCAGCGCGTGTCTGCGCATCATGTCTGCGCATCATCAACCACAGCATGCCCAGCCCGCCTTTTAACGGATGTTGGCAGCAAATGGATCACCTGACCGTCGGAACGCTTCATTTCCACAAGAAGCAGAAGAGAATGCGTTCCAATTTGGTGATGTTAGAGCTGGGACAAGGCACGACGGTCAGGCGGTAGTAGATGACGGACGCGATGGACATGTGCACCACCTCAGCCCGACCTTTTAAGGACAGCTTCCTCTCGAACTATTGCCGGGCGAGAGTGGCCACCTTACTCGTTACCTCGTTCCAGTTCTCCTTTTGGAGGTCCGGACCAACCAGACCCCGAGCAACTCGACCGAGCCGTCGGTCCAGCGTCCCACGACAGAGGCGCAGGTAAACAACATGGGCTTGCTTCTCCAGGTGCCGAGCAGCAATCCCACTGACTTTTCCCAGTTGATTTTCGCTTCTGTTACCGCTTCGTAGTCTTTCAGTGCATCGCCGACCAGCTCGATATGCTCCTGGCTAGGCACGATGACGGCGACGTCGTCCGCGTATGCGGACACGCTCGTCCCGCATCCCAATTCTCGCCGGATGCCCCTCAGTGACGCCAGCTTCCGCAGTACTAGCTCGAGAGTCAATACGTACAGAAGCGACGAGAGCGGACCGAACGTGCAATGTCGAAAGGTCTCGATAGATGCCCATTCAGGCGAATTACCGAACGGATGCCTCTGTACAAGGCAGCTATCCAGCCACGGAAGACGGGACGGAAACCAGCCGCTATGACGATGGCCTTCAAGTTTCGAGGTTTCTATGTTTTCGTATGCTAAGTTTGTTTATGTGTTGATGTATTCCATCAACTCCGTATTTTTCGTGTTGAGGTCAGTGAGCATTGTGGGTGTGTTTGTTTTTGAGGTGTTGTCGTTAGTGTTGTGTGTGCTATTGTTGTTGTTCGATAGACAGACAGGTAGACAGACAGACAAACAGACAGACAAACAGACAGACAAACAGACAGACAAAGAGAGAGAGAGATGGATAGATAGATAGATAGATAGATAGATAGATAGATAGATAGATAGATAGATAGATAGATAGATAGATAGATAGATAGATAGATCCATGTATACACCAATATAGATGTGTATATGTTTGTGTATGCGTCTGTGCATGTGTGTAGCGTATTTTTCGTCTACTACCGTTTGATAACCAGTGATGGTTTGTTTACTTACATATAACTTAGCGGATTATGTAGAATGTGTGTATATATACGCGTGAGTGTATATGTGTTTGTCAAGCTAGCAATTAATAGCGCTTAATATGTATTTCGGTCAGTTCTGTTTTATTCAATGAAAGATAGAGACTTAACAAATCGAGTTGATGGAACGCTGGCCCAGATTGTTGGGAAATGAAATTTTCAGACAAATATCTCGACTAGATCGCCTTGAGATTATGTCTACTGGACGAAGCATGACCTGCGTTGAAACAACAGCTATCTGGAAACAACTGAAGGCAGTGTATTCCACAGATTGATAGTTAACTTCACAGTGTGGCTCGAACTGAAAGACGGGAGTTTCCTTCTCATTATTTGATTTTATATATCGACTGTTTTGTAAAGACAAAGGTGTCACACAATCTTAATCCCATCTTTCTATTGTAATATTGAGATCTTTCTAACGTAGCAATATTAACCTTTTTGATGCCATTCTGCTTTGGCCGCCCGTGGTTTTATGACAGAAGCTTTAAAATAATCTAAATTAAAAACTTCAATCATAATTTCATGTTAATTTTCGTTCGAAACACCAGCTTAATATCAGCAAAATTATTTTGCCATATTCTTCATGATATTGAATATTAATTGATACAAAGCCATTGTATTTCAAGAGAAATATTGTAACAAAGGTGCTATACAGTTATAATAAATATCTTTTATTTTTTCTTTAATTTGCTATTAGACTTTATCACATTTATACTATATACTATCACATCGAGAATCATATGTTATCTTCATAGCCAGAGCTCGCACTTATGTTGTTTATTGTTTAAGGTGAACGCACATCGTTAAGTTACTGAATAAATAAAAGCGTAGCAGCAGCATCTAAATATTATTTAAAGTTTTCCATTAACCCACTATACCCTTATTCAATGTCTTTTCAGAGAACGTTTATCTGTATTATTGTTTCATAATAGTGAAACAGTCCTGCTTACATTGACGACCACTCTGGCTCCGATTTGCGCTGTTATTGTTATTGAGGTTAAAAAGAAAAGATAAAAAAGAAAACCAGAAAACATACTGATATCACCATTAATTGTTTCATTATTTTTCATGCTTCTATAGGATTTTATTCGTTCGACTGCAATATTTTTTTTTTTACTTCTTGTCTCTTGTATCGATATTATTAATCGTGATCATTTCTAATTGATATTTTGCTCTTGCTACTGTTTTCTTGTTGTTAGCGATGATTCTATTATTACTGTTAATGTTACTCTTGTTGTAGTCGCTATTGTTGTTCCTGTTAGAGCTTCTGTTATCGTTGCTGCTGATATTATTATTCTTCCTGCATTTTAGACTATTTTCCGCTTGTATTTTAGACATTCTTGGCTCATAGTGTCAACATATGACACGCTATTTATCGTCTTTCTGTATAAAGCACAAATATATAAACGACAAAATACTAAGGTATATATTTTTATATGCATATATATACATATATACACACAAACATACATATGTGTGTGGGTGTATGTATGTATACGCTCATATATATATGCACGTGTGTATATATATATATATGTATACATACCTGTACATATACACACACATATATATATATATATATATGTCGATATGTATGCTTATAAATGCATGTACGTACGCATATGTATGTATGTGGGTGTGTGTGAGTATATAAAAACGTATCACAACATCCAAAAGTGTGTATATATACGCATACACACATGCAGACAAATACATGCATATACAAATATATATTGCTGATTGATATAACTACAGAACACTGGATTCTATATTTCTAAAAAAAAAATAACATTTCATGTTCGTCTCGTATTCTTGCAAATCCATGGACAAACAGTCATACTTGACACCCCCATATATATATATATATATATATATATATATATATGCGTGTGTGTGTCTGTGTCTGTGTGTGTGTGTGTGTTTGTGTGTTTGTGTTTGTGTGTGTGGATGTATATATGTATATATATCGTTAATCAAATATATTCAATGAGAATACAATATACTGAATTTCTAATAAGTGCTCTTGGTAGGAAAATGTCTAAAAATTTAAAGGTATTTAGACATTTAAAAACAGCGATTATATATTATATTATAAAATAATTGTACGAAAATTACATCAAAAAATCATCACAGGAGATAAACGTCAAAATAATATTGTATTAATATATAGATGTATAAATATATAAAGTATAATTATTTAAAAAGTTTAAAAGTTTAAAATACCTTACTAGTAAGCTATTTTAAACTTACTAGTAAAATATTTGAAAGTCTTAAACTTCTTAAATAATCATACTTTATATATTTATAAATCTATCTATTAATACAATATTTTCACGTTTATCTTCTGTGGTGATTTTTTTGATGTAATTTTCCTGATTTTATTTTATAATATAATATTTGCATATATATACTAGCTCGGAATAAAAATGGCATAGTTTTATGTTGTTTTCCTTGTTTCGGTCATGTCATTACGGACATGATGGAGCATCGCATTTAGTCGAAGAAATCGATTCCAGGATTTATTCTTTGTAAGCGTAGCACGTATTATATCGGTGTGTTTTGCCAAACGGCTCCTACGAGGACGTAAACGCAGCAACATCGGTTGTCAAACATTCGTGTGTTTGTACCCCACACACAAGTTTGTGTGTGTGTGTGTGTGTGAGGTACAAACCCAGACACACACACACGCACATATATACATATATGTATACATGCATAGATATACATACATATATATACATACATATATATATATATATATATATATATATATATATATATATATATATATATATATATATATATATATTTACATACATATATATAAATATATAAATAGAAATAAAAAATAGAAAATGGGGTTTGTATGATAGTGTATAGAGGAATATATTATTTAAAATAATTCCAAATTTGTCTGTTTTTTATGTTTTATTTATATTCTTATAAAATTAATGTGGGATATAGAATATGGAATATATAATCTAAATAGTAAAATGAAATGAAGTATTGAATGTCTTATTGAATATATGAAATATTGAGTATTAAATATATAGAGAGGTAGGGGCTAGTAGACTTTCCTGCTTCATAGCAGTTGACTGGCTGTCGTTTTGTCTTTTATACACATTCCTTTGGACAGCAGCAATTTTGGGGAGAAGGGGCCAGTCGATTACATAACCCCCCCCCCCCCAAGTACTCAACTCGTACTTGTTTTACCGAGCCGAAAACGATGAAACCCAAAGTCGACCTTGGCGGAATTTGAACTCAGACAGTGAAGACGTACGGAATACTGGCGTACTAACGAGTCTACCAAGCCCCCTCCTTATACAGTATATAAAATTCTTTTCTGCTCTAGTCAAAAGGCTCGAAATTTTGGGAGAGGGGAGGCAGTCAATTAGATTGGCCACAGTACGCGACTGGTAATTAATTTATCGACCATGAGAGGATGAAAGGCAAAATCGACATCGGCGCAATTTGAACTCAGAACGTAGCAGCAGACGAAATACCGCGAAACATTTCACCCGGCGTACTAACGTTTCTTATTTCTTAACTGCCCACAAGAAGCTACACACAGAGGGGACAAACAAGGACAGACAAACCGATTAAGTCGATTATATCGACCCCAATGCGTAACTGGTACTTATTTAATCGACCCCGATAGGATGAAAGGCAAAGTCAACCTCGGCGGAATTTGAACTCAGAACGTAGCGGCAGATGAAATACCGCTAAGCATTTCGCCCGGCGTGCTAAAGATTCTTAATTCTTTATTGACCCCAAGTGGATAAACGTACAGGGGACAAACAAGGACAGACAAGCGGATTAAGTCGATTATATCGTACCCAGTGCGTAACTGGTACTTATTTAATCGACCCCGAAAGACGAAGAGCAAAGTCGACCTCGGCGGAATTTGAACTCAGAACGTAGCGGCAGACGAAATACCGTTAAGCATTTCGCCCGGCGTGCTAACGTTTCTGCCAGCTCGCCGCCTTATGCAGTTTATACTATTGATGGATATATGCCAGAAATTTTATAATCTGGTTTCTTGTCGCTATATATGCATTACTTTTTTCCTTGTAATGTGGAGTTTAAACGATATGACGTTTAAAGTAATGAATCTAATTTTTTAAAACGCAAATCTAGTTTGCAACTGCTATCATTCACTCTTCTGTTGCTAACTATGTTGTTTCAGATTCCTTCAAAAAATAATTTTAAAAGAACGACGGGAAATATGCGAAAATTAATATATTACACTTGATAACAAAAAAAAATAAATAAATAAGAAGCAATTTGACAGGAAACTCCCTCGGAAGGAACAAAGACTAATAGGGGTTAGTACAGTGACGTGCGAAGTTTCTCTACGGATGTGAAGACTAAATTAAAGAGAGGGGACCTGTAACTGGTCGACATTGATGCCTTGATTGTAAACACAGCTGGAAATAAAATCAGAGACTCGGGCGACTTCAAATGATCTATTGTTGCTTGAGATCTCTTTAGCGTACAAATGACGTCCATCACTTTCATTAAAGAATAATATTGAAAGAATTTCAATAGTGGAAGATTGTTAAGTTTTTTTGAAAATTATTATTTTTTTTTTATGAGGAGCCGTTGGCATCCATTAACATAGTCTTTATGTTATAATCAACTCAATGGTAGCCTTTGCCATTCTCAATTTGTTAAGTTAACGCTATGAATTACAGAAGAATCTTTGAAAGAAAGAAATGGAATCTTCTATAAATCAATTAGAAAGGGAGACGTCAGAAAAGCCTGAGCTTGAGCAACGAGGTTAATTCTTTACTGTCCAATATTTCATACACACAATACATTGGCAAAAAGACATTCACCCTTGTCACAAATGTCTCAGAAAACCAGTTCTAATTCCCGCTTGCACTCCCGCCCTCTCTCTCTCACTCTCTCTCTCTCTCTCTCTATATATATATATATATATATAGAGAGAGAGAGAGAGAGAGAGAGAGACAGACAGACAGACAGACCGACAGACAGAACGAGAGAGAGAGAAGTATATATGCATATATATATATATAAATATAAATATATATATATATATATATATATATATATATATATATATATATATGTATGTATGTATGTATGTATGTGTGTGTGTGTGTGTGTGTGTTTATACATGTAAATATATATACATTCATATATATATATGTATATATACTTAAATATATATATACATACGTATATATATATATATATATATATATATATATATATATATATATATATACATGCATGTATGTGTATATATATATACATATATGTATGTATGTATGTATATTTGTATGTACGTATGTATGTACTATTATTCAGTTTCGCTCACACACTGAGGCAGGGAACACATTGATGTACGCATCTTTGACCTGTCATCCACAACATATTCACGTTACCTAATTAGATAATATGTGGCTTTAAAAATCCATCTACGTTTATTCTCGTACACATACCTTGTTTTCATTTAAATGTACACAGACACAGATTTTTTGAATTCCGCATAGATATACATAATACGTTTGAACATGACTGTTCATACACGGCAAATGCCCATTAATCTCTATATCTGTGACCGTATACTTCAATGGTATCTCGGGGCAGTTATAAGGTGCAGATAACTCGAAAGATATATCGGTTCTAAATTAATTAACTTTGCCGTATTTTGCTTGCAAATAAAGATCGCAGTTGATGTATGAAATTGTTTAACAATCATTTAGTTTCGTATCGGGTTTGACGTACATTACGGTGTATTTATCGGTATTTGTCTACAACATTAACTCGGTATAGGAAAGTGTGATTCTGACTGAAACAGGCAGCGATATACATCTGTTTAAAGAACTAATAGTTTTCGAAAGCAACTGGAAATTTATTTATATATCGCGTGTTTCGAGATACCGGAAGTTGATACACAACCATTAGTTCAGAACTTGTTTACAGAAAAGAAAACAAATATTCCAAAATGAATTATAATTCAATAATCGTAAATTTAGAAAACGTCTGACGAAATTAAAATTCTTTCTTTATTCTTTTTAAAGGAAGATTTATTATCTTAATCTTGAGATGGGATTATACAAATAAGAAGTAAGAAGATATCTAAAACCATTGTTATCAAACTGTCCAGAAAGTTCTATTAATCAGTCATTTGCACAAGATTGCTTTACTACATCTATTGGTAAATATTACTCAGTACTAACTATACCAAACAATAGTTGTCAAAAAGCAGTGAGTCTTTGTTACGAGATAAGAGAAGTTTCCTTGGAGCTAAACTTGAGATAATTAACACACTGACCATAAAGTTTTCTACAATTTCTGCTCAAGCTGATACTAGAAACATTCACATTAAACTATTTTCTAAAAGTTAAAGTCTCTTGAGATTATATTCGTATTTCTTCAAATACAAAAAAATTGATATTCATCTCTCCCTATATTTTTTATTTGAAACAAAATTACTTCTCTATGAAACGCTTACCGCCATATTAGACAGCAGACTAAATTCTAGGTTAATATTAATTGTTTGGTGAATTCTTCAGATGTTGATATAGGTAAGGGCTGATTGCTATGACGTAAAGTTGTTAAAATAGAGTAACAGGAAAAGTAATTGCTCAGTGTTTTAGAGAATACAATAAGTATTCACAAATAATGTCAGATTCAAGCAAATATCATTGCTCACTTATTTCATCAAGCGCAGATGGTCTTTCACCTCGTTTTACATTAAATATGGTTCAGAGGTTCTGCGCCTTGATCACGGACAGTGCACACCACCCGGTTTAGAAAGCAAACCGTGACTTATATTCGTAACCTGAGAACATAAACTACTTCACGTATATATACCATCCAACACTACACACACACACACACACACACACACACACACACACACACACACATATATATAAATATATACATTCAAGTATCTGTATATATATGTGTGTGTGTGTCTGTGTGTGTGTGCGTGTGTGTGTATAGATAGATAGATAGATAGATAGATAGATATACGTGTGTGTATGTATACATATATATATGTATATATATATGTATATATATACATACATATATCTGAATATATAAATATATTTACATATATATATATATATATATATATATATATATATATATATATATATATATATATATATGTGTGTGTATATTTACATGTGTATATATATATATATATATATATATATATATATATATATATATATATATATATATATATATATATATATTTACGTATGTATACATATATACGTATATGTATGCATATATATATACATATATCTGTGCGTGTGTGTGTGTATGTGTGTATTTACAAACTCATTACGTACACATATTGTCTCTCAACTTTAACTTCGCGGTTAATCTCTCAGCAAATCGTTTTCTTTTGGATACCCTTGCGTGTACTTGAGTGTACATCTCTAACTGCTTTAGGCTTAATGCTCTTAAGTCTATATATGTATGTAAACATATTTCCAATGTATGTATATGCAGGGCTTTTTTTCTTCTTCAAAAAACTTTCGAGCAACCTATATATTTCTGTATGTCTAACAAAAAAAAAATCCCATTATCGTCGCGATTCTTCCCATTCATTTATCATAATTTTCCCCCTCTAATACTCTCCTACAGCACTACGAACTCCTTTTGCTGCTTGGTTATTTTCCTTTCTTCGATTTTTTTCTTACCCTATATTCTAATGCTATTCATCACTTTTTTCTGCTTGGGCAGCGCTTTTTAAATTTTGTTCTTTTTTCACAATTTCCATCGTTATAAACTTTTTACCTAAATTATATCTCTCCCCTCACCCCCTTGTACAAATTATTCGATCATTTCGCTTCTTTTTTTTTTTTTAGGAACGGCCATTATATATCAGTTTCGTTTATATTTTCTAATCTAATTCACACTGACGTAGACCATCACGAGTTTATCGTTTCATGTCTTTTTTCTTCCTCATTCTCTCTCTCCCTTTCTTCCTCTCTCTCTCTCTCTCTTTGTCTTCAGTGAGGATGATGATATAATATGGTCTTCGACAGCTTCACCGTTGCATGACAATTTACCATTTTTTTAAATGTCAAAACAAGTTACAAATGCGATGTACCATACTCAAAAATTATCATCATCAACATCATTATTATCATTATTATTATTATTATTATTATTATTATTATTGAGAGATTTCGACAAAAAAAATAAAGTCTATTTATAAAACACAAAAATATAGTCTTTGAAAGATGAAAAAAAAAGACTTGTTACACAAACGTTTCGAATTTAACACATTAAACTGCACTGAAAATAAATATTAAAAAAAAGAAGAAATTTAATACAACTGCAATCGAAGAAAAAGCATAATAGACTTCTGTGTGGTTAGTAAAAGGTTAGGAAAACATGCTGCGCGCACATTCTTATTGTACCAGACGTTACTGTCTCTTCTGTTCGACCTATTCATGTTGATATTTATTTAGCCTGAAGCTATACACTGTTGTGGCTTAGCGTTTCATCATTGTTAGAGAAATCGAACTAACATACATTCCTCTATTTTTTTTGTTTTGTTTTTTTTTGTTTATTCTCTGTTATGCATTTTTGCTTGTCTTTTTTTTCTTGTTTATTTTTAAGTTGCAAAAGTCACGATGAATTTGCAAAGAAACTATTATGTTGATGAGGACAGCATGACAAGAGACGATAACTATTCCGAATTGCGGCTAATTAGCACAACTACTTTAAAGTATTTCTGTGAGTGTGCGACTACGTGTGTGTCTGTGTATATATATATGAGTGTGGGTCTATATATGCGTATATGTGCTTTTCATGCGTGTAAATATATGCGTGCATGTGTTGCTATTTTGTGTGTTGGTGTGCATTTGAATGCATTTGTGTATTGGTATGTGCGAGTCACTTTCAGGCAGAGTGTATAGTATTCGAGAAAACATTTTCCTATTGGTCAGGGTTGCTAGTAGAACGACAGCGAGAAATGGGAAAAAAACATTTTCAAAATGTATTTGGTACATAAAGTATTAGTGCCATTACTAAATCCTTCTGTAGTAATTTGTGCAAATTTTAGTAAAGAACTACTGTGAACGGCCTCGACCACAAACGATGAATGGTGCAGCTGATATGAAAGGCTTCGATCCCAGGACCGTAAAACTCCGACTGAATATGTTAAGTATGTGGTTGAGAGTTTAATGTTTTCCGTTAGCTTCATATCCCTGTTAGCTTTCTTGGAGAGATTTCTTACTCAGGAAATGAACTGAAATTTGGAGGAGAGAGTTTGTTGATTATATCAATCCCAGTTCTTGTCTGGTATTTTATTTATTTGTCCTGGGATAAAGAAATGCAAAATTGACCTCAGGTGGATTTGAACTCAGAAAGTAAAGACTTGAAACAAGATATTGCAAGACTGTATCTAAAGTTGTTGCACTGAACCTATCAATTCAATAACTACTTAACTTTCTGAATGCCTTTCTACTATAAATTTGTGGACAGAGGGATAGTCAATTAAATTGAACCCCAAGTGATTCACTTGTGCGTACTTTATACACACTGAAAGGATGAAGGGTAAAGTCGACTTCGGAAGAATTTCAACTGATAACGTAAAGACCGGACGGATTACCGCTAATCATTTTGTCCGGCGTGCTACCGATTCTGCTGCTACACCACATTTTCTTAGCTTTCCAATACTGGTTTCAAATTTTGGCACGAGGCCACAATTTCGAGAGGGGGTTGGTCTATTACATCGATCCTAGTGCTCAACTGGTACTTATTTTTTCCCGAAAGGGTGAAAGGCAAACTCGACCTCGGCTGGTTTTAAACTCAGAACGTAAATACCGGACGAAATGCTGCTAAGCATTTCGCCCGGCTGCCAACGACTCAGCTAGCTCCCTGCCTTACTTAGCTGTCTAATATTGGCTGAATCTTTAGAGCGTTGGACAGAATATTTGTGGTACTTGTTCTAGTACTCTGCGGCATGTGTTCAAATCGCGTAGCAGTCAACATTGCTATACATCTTTCCAGGTCGACAAAATAAGTAACTGTCAAGGGCAGTGAACTTCTGAAATGATTTGAGCGTTGTACTCGATGTCTTGCAGTGTCTATTTCAGCTCCTCACATTCTGAAATGATGTTCTGCTCTGAGACTGAAAAATGGTGACATTTATGTCAGAAATATGTGAAGGCATGCAGCCTGGTGGTTAGACTGTTACACTGATTATCGCAAGATCATGGTTTCGATTCCCTCACTGGTATGAGCGTTGTGTTCTTGACCAAAACTTTTTATTTCACATAATCTGTTGCAAAGGAGCTGCATTGTGATGGATTTGCGTCCCTTTCGGGTTGGTTTATTGTGATCTTGGTCATTTATACAGCTTGGAAACCAGGTAACCGGCCCTTTGAGACCCAGGACTGGAGTACCTCCTTTAGGTTGGGCAGGAGTAGCAGCTCACAGGTAGTATCAGCAATGTGAAATAACAATGGAAATATAAACTCCCTCAGTTCAATCAGTAGACAACTACCACCACTACTACAACTACCACCACTGCCAAAACCAATAGGGGTGAAATGCTTCAAGGTTCTGCAGGCAGTAATCCGTCAATAAATGGGATCAAATGGTGCAGATTACTGGTGTTTGTTATATTAACCTCGAATTTATGAAAAGTAAAGCTGATGTTGAATTTGAACACAGAGTATAGAGAATAAGGGTATGGGTCGGTTTGACATAGTAGCTTGGTGCCACCTCCCTATTTTCACTGATTCGACGCTGACTTATTTGACGTTAGTCGTTTTAATGTTTCTTTCATTCACCCTCCTTCCTCTGTGCGTATATTTGTGTATGTGTGTGTGTGTGTGTGTGTTTATGTGTGTAAATTATTGTTGCCAAAACAGGCTAAATCTCCAGTCAGTCTTACATATCGCCAACCTCCAAACACTTACACAATTGTCTCAATCCGAGAGATTAAATAATGAGATATAAACAGCGTTTACGGAAATAATACTAATATAACTAACCTATCTAAGGCAGCGAGCTGGCAGAATCGTTAGCACGGTGGCAAAAATTTTAACCACAGTTCGTCTCTCTTCCCGTTCTGAGTTCAAATTCGACGGAGGTCGAATTTTCATTTTATATTTTCGTGGTCGATAAAATAATTATCTGTTGAGCACTGGGTTGATGTAATCAACTTAACCCCGACCCCAAATTGCTGGCCTTGTGTCAAAATTTGAAACCAATATAACTACACTATGATTTCATTCCTTGATGAGAATTTAAAATAATATTAGTACTTTGTTATCGTAATAAGTTCTCACCAAAAAGGGAGCGAGCTGGCAGAAAAGTTAGTACGCCGGGCGAAATGCTTAGCGGCATTTCGTCTTCTATCCTTTTGGGGTCGATAAATTAAGTATCAGTTGCGTACTGGGGTCGATTGAATCGACTGGCCCCCTCCTCAAAATTTTTGGACCTTGTGCCTAGAGTAGAAAAGAATATGTTCTCACCAATAAGGCAGCGATTTGGTAGAATCGTTATCATGACGGGCAAAACAATTAGTGGCATTTCGTCAAATACCTTTCATTCTTTCAGAATCGATAGCATAAAGAGATTGATCACTGACGTCGATATAATCGACTGAAGTCAACTCTCCAAAATTTTCTGGCCCTGTACCAACATTGAAAAATCGATATACAGTGTGTTGAAAAAGTCTCTCCGCAGTGAATTTTTCGGTGAACGGATTATTTCGAAGGTCACCAAGATCACCTGATTTAACACTGTCAGACACTTTTTCTGGGTAGCAAGTAAAGGATCAGTGTACAAGAATCGCCCAAAGAACCATTAATGAGCTAAAAGACACAATCATAACCTTTACACGGTCCATACCGCGTCAGACTCTCCAAGTCGTGTTTCAAAACGTGTGTAGAAGAGTCAACTTACGTATTGAAAATGAAGTACGACACTTTCAATACATTTTATAAAGTTTTTTAACGTCTTATAAAGTCTAATATATTCTTTTATAGTCTTATACCAACTTATAAATATTCATTTTGCAATAAAATACTTACTGCTGAGAGACGTTTTGAACACCCTGCATATTCATTAACAAGGCTGGGAGGTGGAAATAAAAATTCTTAGCAGCATTTTGTCCGTCTTTATGTTCTGAGTTCAAATTCTGCTGAGGTCGAATTCGGCTTCGATAAAATGAGTATCAGTTGAGTTCTGGGGTCGATATAGGCGACTTAGCCCCGCCCTTGAAATTGCTGGCCCTGTGCTAAAATTTGAAATCCATGTGTATTCATAGATAAACTTCAAGTAACATAAAATGTGGAATGCTACGTATGTTAGGAATGGGAGAAATGGTTCTTAGAGGAATCGAAACACAGTCTCTAACATGATGCACTGTTAAATTACTCGCAACAGGTTAAAAAAAAGAACACAACTTTGTAAAATCCACCGAAGAAGTCTACATGTCATCATTTGACCTGCTGGAAATAGCAGCCAAATTTCTCTCCAGTCATTACCTAACATCTATTTAAACGAAGATGCGCTAAATGATTTTGCAATGAATGCACGACTGAAATTAAAACAGCATGGTCTAGGATGGAAATCTTTCGATTGTAGTTCTAATCTGTAAGAAATGGTGATGGAATAAATAACAGCTTTTATCTTTTACTAGTTTCATTCACTGAACTGCGGCCAAGCTACGGTACAGCGTTGAAGTCTTTTAGCCGAATAAATCGCCCCGATGCTTATTTATCGATCTCTTTTGCTGAACAGCTAGGTAACGGAAACGTAAGCAAAGCAACACCAAGCATGCCTATACGACCGGCTTCTTTTGGTTTCCGTCGAACAGATCTATTCACGAGGTATTAGTGTGTCTGAGGCTATACTAGAAGATACTTGAACCCGAAACCGTGTGGCTGGGAGGCAAACATCTTACCACACAGCCATGCCTGCTCCTTGATAAAAAATAATTCAAGATTTCCCTTGTTACATTTCATAATTGTAGCATTTAATATTCAAGTTTCCTGATTCAATATACATATCATTAAGTTGGTTAATTTTTGTGGTTATTGATCAGCCATGGATGTGCTTGAGTAATTGGATCGATATTCATGATTGAATTTAATTTCAAGCCGTCTCGTTAAACAAACATTTGTATATGACACGTGACCTCGAGAACGATTCTCCTTAATTGTTCTGTGGTTTATCACATTATTGTAAATGCTCTGAAGTTTATAACTTTCACGGATTTAAGTGACTAAAATCTAATCTACTAACCCTCTTGTTTACAAAACTTTTGAGAACTCCACAGTCTAGCGATAACATTCCGGACTGATGATCATTTAGTTACAGTTTCGATTTCTAGTTGAAACGCTTTCCCAAGAAAGAGATGAACTTGAACAATCTGATGCTATCCTCTCTCTCTCTCTCTCTCTCTCTCTCTCTCCCTCTCTCTCTCTCTCTCCCTCTCTCTCTCTCTCTCTCTATCCCCCTCTCTCTCTCTCCATCTATCTATCTGCCTGTCTATCTGAGGGTGGGAAACCCTAGCCTTAGACAGTAAGTAATTCGACACTATATTCAAGATTCAAGATTATACAAAACCCGTATTAGGCATTGATTTAACATATTAGATTTGTATTAGCACTGTAATCTACTGTAGAATGATAGCTTATCTCCCCATGGCCCTTCTTTACATGTTCTGTTAATTACATTTTAAGCGTTTTATTACCATTTACACGATATTAATATTTGACCTTTTAATTAATTGCCAGGTACTTAAACAACTAGAGCCATAAGGAATTTTAGTTATAAATTATGGTCACGTAAATATTAGCTAATTATAACTATTCACTTAATTGAAAGAACATTTTTAATAATTACAAATATCGCTACCACATATAACCAAAACAAAAAATAATAATAATAATAATCAGAGATACATATGGTAGATTTTCAGAAGGATAATTATCACAGCAAGTTCATTTATCTTTATCGCCATCATTAATTGTTGTCTATCTAAACCATATTTTTTTCAACATGTTTATCAGTAGGACAGAAATTGTTATAAAATAAAATGTCTATAATATACAAGAAGTGAAAGGTATTAAGTATCAGATAAAATGTGTCGGAGACAATAGTTTCTAACTCCCTTTGTCTCGAGTTCAAATCTCAATAAGGAAGAGACTACTTTCATCTTTCAGCAATTGTGTTGTTCTAGTGAAAGTACTCGAAGCAAACAGTTGTATGAATCACGAAAGCAAACAGACTAACCGTGCAATCAAGCTTAATATCCAACGCGTAAAAATACAACAAAGTAAATTAGGATTACAATTTCAAAGAGAGGAGTCGCCAACTAAAATGTCTGTTTAGGGATGTGGCAACAAACACTAGTAAATTTTACTTTACTAATATATTTTTATATATCTTGTGTATAGAGTTAGATACACGACTGCTACTGTTGAGTTTGGAGTTCCATGTAGAGTAGCATCATCTATTATACTCGCGTAGAGTTGTATGGCTTCGTATTGCACTTAGTATTGTACTTTGCTACGATATACAGAACAATGTAGGAGCACTCATGAATAATACTTCAAAATGATGTTAACTGCATCAGGTGTTTATCATAATATATTTTATACATTTTGTAAACAATAGCGCGTCGGTTTTGATACTGGGCCCTCTTGTTTGTAAGCTTAAATTCCGAACCGCACAGCCATGCCTGTTTTATTGATAATGACCGTCACATTGCCATGAACGATTACAAGTAAGTTCACCGCCATCAATTCACCGTGAACTTTCTACTTCGAAAATAATGTTTTTTTCTTTATATTTTCATATTACTATGAAGTTATCTCTCCATAAACTTTCCTTCCGGTTAACTTTCCTTCCGGTTAACTTCCCTCGCAGTGAACCTGTTTTACGTTGAACTTACCCAGCGGTGAAACGATGACCGTGAACCTACCGAACATAGAGATAAAATCAGGATAGTTTATATTGCAGCACACGCACGCACGCACACACAGGGACGTTTGAGTATAAGGGCGTTATCAATGGGTGATAAAGATAGTCGATGTCCATTGGAATTATATGAATATATGCAGCATGTACGTGTGTGCATGTTTCAAGTTGTGTGTGTGTGAAGCAAAATAACTAGTGCTAACATATAATCGAATTCATAAAACCTTGTGGTGTTATTTCATGAAAAGAGATATACATAGGGAGAAAATCCAGTCCCTATACAAAGATCCATTATTCTGACGGCTTTAGAAGAATTATTGTTAAGAGAACGTCACAAAAGTGTTACACTAAGGAGTTAAATAGTTTTGAAAAGAAACAAAGATGTCTCCTTCCATCGAAATTTCAACATACAATTGGTGAGAAACGCAAGTTATTTCCGCATATGTGAGCGCGAAGATATCAGTTGGTGAAACATACTTAATATTTTAGTACTATATTCAAGATTTACGAGTTTATCAATAGCATAATATCAACTGAATGGGCTAGATTGTGTAATAATGTAGTATTTTCGTCTGAAAGAGCTGACATAGTAATGCCAAAAAGTGTTCAAACATCACTTATGTATCGCTAGGCCAGTATCAAAATATTTTGGTATTATACTTATGTTGATAGAATCTATTAGAAATTGATTTGTTGTTAATCCAATGCTATGTATATTATTATGATTAATGTTTGATGTGACAGTTGTTGCATAGATAATGCTCTATAATATTGATATTGATTGGATGAATATAAGTTTAATGCATTTCAAGATTTTTCGTATACACACACAAAAACACTCACACAAACACGCACACTCACACTTATAATTATCTATGCGTATACATATGTATGTATATGTATATACATATATATATATATATATATATATATATATATATATATATATATATATATATATATATATATATATATATATATATATATATATATAGGGTGATGTATGTTTCTGTATATATGCATGTATAAACACATGGGCGAGGCACGCCCGACGTTACTGAAGCGCTGCTTTCCATAAAATTTTCTGCAATTCGCAACATACAATGAGACGACGTCTTTCCCCCATTGATGTCCATCCACTTTCGTGTAACATGAAATATAAGAATAGAAAATTTCGTCTTATGGGATTTCATATATATATATATATGGTAAATGAAAGATGGAAGACGGAATATACAAGAATTCCGAAGCACTATTAGGGATAAAATTTCGAAGGGAATGAAAAATAAAAACATTTACCATCTAACTCCTGGGCCATTGTTGTTTAAATGTACACTGTATATATATATATATATATATGTATATGTGTGTGTGTGTGTGTGTGTGTGTGTGTGTGTGTGTGTGTGTGTGTGTGTGTGTGTGTGTGTGTGTGTGTGTGTCCAAGAGCTAGATGGTAAATGCTTTTATTTTTCATTCCCTTTGAAATTTTATCCCTAATAGTGGTTTTGAACTTAGATGTTCTTTCTAGTGTGAGGGAATTCTATGATGGATACCTCTTATGTGTTTAAATGTACACTGTATATATATATATATATATATATATATATATATATATATATATATACATAAAAATCGGTTACAAGTATAGTGGTTGACATTGACTTCGAAGTTTCGGCCAGCTAAGCCTAGGCCACGACTTCGAAGTCACACTCAATACTATTATCTTAAAAGAATATTAAATATCTGCAAAGGGTATTAAGTAATCATTTAGTTTAATGTAAAATTGTTTTCATGTCGTGCTATAACAGTCAAGTAACAGTCAAGTACCGTTGTCAATGTGATATTCTGATATGTTGTTTATAATTCTGTATTTGTACAGAAATCCTGTACTTATGCGAACGTTAGAAATATAAACGAAATATTGCAATAAAAATATTGATGTCATCGTCTTTAGCAGAGAGCTCGCTCATTATTTGTTCTTAAAGTCAACACTCGAATGATAGCAGCATGTATGTATGTTTGTAAGAGAGCATATATTCTTGTATGTTTTTATATATTAATGTATAAACTTTGACTTTCCGTTTAATTAATTTACATCATATACGATATTAATTCTAGGTTAATATATATTAACTATATCAATTATGATGCACGCTTAATTTTCCAAGGGGCCAAAGGGATGCTCCCTTAATTTTTTGCTCTTTTTGTCTCTTTCCACTTTTTTCATTCGACTCCTTCCCGTTCTTTTCATGACTCTGTTCTTTTTTTTTTGCTTTTGTTCTCTCAAGGACCAACGATACCGTATATTTGAGTCTCTTAAATTTTTGGAAAGACATGGCGTGCTATACAAGCTTGTCCGACCATCGTGTTTTCACAGCATGAGGTTAATAATATCTCGATTTAAATATTTTGTATATTAAATGATGTGCGCATATATATATATATATATATAGATATATAGATATATACAAACACACACATATGTATATATATACACACACACATGTACACAGACACAGACACACACAAAACCAAACACATGCAGACACGTATCATATAGATGCACACTGGTATATCTATCTATTTCTCTATTTATGCAATAAAACGCGCGCACATATACGTGTGTGTGTGTGTGTGTGTGTGTGCTTGTGCGAACGGAAAAGATATCAATTGTACTAATATAAGCAACATGAATCTGGCCACTTTAATAAGTAACATCGTTTTGTTATCAACTGTTTCTTCGTTATATATACATATCGTTATATATTCTTGAGTAAGCACATAAATGTGAAACAAGATGGAGAAAAATAGTACTCGAATATCAGAGGTAGAGTAGTATGTGATTCATGGAAAACAGCAGAACAAAACTGTCAGACGAACGGAAGCGTGAAACTCTTAGTAACAGTTTTTGTGATATTTCTGCTGTTTTTCAATAAAGTATATCGTCATATATATATATATATATATATATATATATATATATATATATATATATATATATATATATATATATATATATATATATAGATAGATAGATAGATAGATAGATAGATAGATAGATAGATAGATAGATAGATAGATAGATAGATAGATAGATTCAGATGAATATGGTACTTAAGTTGAGGCACCAGAATTTAGTAAGGTATTTTAGGTAAAATTATACTAATGTGTTACATTAGTTTTAATTTAATTAAAACTAATGTAACACATTAGTATAAATGTTAATCTAATTAAATTCTGTCTTTATGCAGCTGAGGATTGCTCTGCATTTGAATTGATGTAATGATTGCATTGTTCAATTAAATGGAGTTGCTTGAAACGATCGTACTGCATTACCTCTGGATATCCTTGTTGCTTATTTTGATATATATATATATATATATATATATATATATATATATATATATATATATATATATATATATATATATATATATATATATATATATATATATATATATATATATATATATATATATATATATAACGAAGAGACAGTTGGAAACAAAACGATGTTATATATTAAACTAGCCATATTTGTGTTACATATTGCATACAATTGATATATTTTCCGTTCACACAAATACACACACACACACCCTATAAGTGTGCGCATTTCAGTGCATGATACGCTTGTACATGTGTTTGGTTTTGTGTGTGTATATGTCTTTGTATATATGTGTGTAATATGCATATGGCATTTACACACGCAAAAAGAAAGTCAGGAAAAAGACGACGTACATAAATATAATTTAGATTATAGAGGTTGTAAATTTTGGCGTATCATAACAGTTCACTGTAATATGATCAATAAATGACAGGTCATTCTAGTGTATAAAATATAAGACGACGACCACACAACACATACATACATAGATACATACATACATACATACATACATACATATATACATACATATATGAGTTTATAGACATAGACACTCACACATATGTATATATATGAATATATATATTAATATATACACACACATTGATATATATGTGCATGTACGTATATACACATATATATTTATATATACATGTATGTATTGGTATATATGTATGTCAAGCGTCATATACCAACGAATATATATATATGTTCAAATGACGGAACTAGTTATTTGAGATTGTATATGTTATCAATTATACAGAAACTTGTAATTAAACTAAATCTATGGCTAGTGAATATTCGCTATGTTTGTTGTAAACAGACAAAACAGATGTCGAAAATATACTAAAATACTATAATTATTCCTGGCACGTTCTGTTGTGTGTGAGCACGTTTGACTGTACGACCATGTGAGTGCATGCGTGTTTGTGAATATCTGTGTGTGTATGTTTGTGAGTATTCGAGCGCGTGACGTGTGTGTGTGTCTTCATGCGTATCTGTGTATGTGTGTGCTTGTGTGCATGTTCCTGTTTGAGTAAGTGTGTATGTATCCCTTTTAGGAACATGTTTTCTGTTAGTCTTTTATCATGTTTATGTGCGTGTGTGAATCAGACTGTATGAGCGTCTGTCTGCATCCATGTTTGTTCTCCTCTATACATGTTTTTGTGTGTGTATGCCTGCATATAAACGTATTTTCTGTTACCCTTGAATGTGAAACTTAATGTGTGTGTGTGTGTGTGTGTGTGTGTGTGTGTGTGTGTGTGTGTGTGTGTGTGTGTCTATGCATGTATACATGTGTTTCGTCTATACATGTTTGTGTTTGAACATGTGCGTTTGCCTATATACGTGCATGTCTTTGTTTCTCTTTAAATAAGTATGTATGTGAGGTATGTGGATATGTGTGAATGTGTTTATATGTCTATATATTTGCCTTTAAATTTGTGTATATGTGTTTTAAAGTACGAATACGGCTGTGAGTATGTATGTGAGATAGTAGTACTAAATAATGTGGGACATGCTGTTTTGTTTTTTTGGTGTTATATTTTTTGGGTAAATGTGTTTTCAAAATTCTTTTTTTTACTTATTCCCCTCATTCTTCATTATACCTATTGTAGATTGTAGATGCAATATTGTTTCTTTTTTTTTTGTTTTGTTTTGTTTTTCTCATTTTTACAAATTGTTTTTATTTCTCTTTTACCCTTTGGCACTCAGTCAAATCGTCTTTTGAACTCGTTACAAATGTAATTAAATATATTTTCCAGAAGTTGCCACCACTAACAGAGGCATTGACTATAACGAGACAACGGAGGAGTCCAAACTTATGCGGTCACGTCTTGCTAGAAATAGCAGCCTATACACCTTTAAATCTACCTTTCAATTATAATTTAATAACTAGGAAAATGTTTCATAATATACAAGCCTGTGGACATTGAGGATCTTCAATTAAAAAAGAAAAACAAAAGTTAAAGCGACATTTGCAGTTCATAGCATTAGTGTGACGCTGAAGTAAGGAAGGGTAAAGGTATAACGTTTCGGGCACAGGTCCTTCATCGCATACTAACGGGAAGTCAGAGGGATAGGAAGAGAAGGAAGAAAGTGCTTGTGTATGTATAGGTATGTATGAGAGGAGATACGAGGTGTTTGTTGGGGTGTGAGAGAGATTGTGATTAGGACCTTCTACGTTTACACGACCAATACTTAAGATTACCTTCATTCTCGGATTATATTATACTTTCGATACAGTTGGATTACCATCTTGATGACAAAGGCAGTACTTGGAGTGTAACTGTGCTCAAAATATTAAACGTATAAAATGCGTGATTACTAAGTTACATATAATTATCATTCAATCGAAGCTTCACTTCGAAGATTCATCTGAAAAGAAATTGTTTATGGCATCTTTTAGGACATATCTCAGAAATGCTTGTAATTGATGACAAAATCGATGCAAATAAATGGTTTCATTAAAAGTTTAAAAAATTGCCACCACAAGCCAAGAATGGTCGTAGGGGATGTATAAGAGATGCTAACTTCTTCATCCATTTCCCCAGTCATTAAACAACCTTACATGTTTATCATTCTTTCCTTTGCATAATGTTCATATTAGTCAAACAATTCAGGCTTTTTATCCCCTACTGTTTTGCCCGGTTATTTGTCCGTGCGTATTTGTATTCCCTTGAGGTACTTATGTATGTATATACGTACCTCTGGAGAATATATATATATATATATATATATATATACAATTTATCAAAAACACCAGAAATATCGCGAAGAGGAACGTTAAACTCTCAATAACAGTTTTTGTGATATTTTTGCTGCTTTTTGATAAAGTATATTGCTCTACCTCTCGTATTCAAGTACTATTTTCTTCACCTTGTTTCGCATTTATGTGCTTACACTGGTGTGTGTGTGTGTGTGTGTGTGTGTGTGTGTGTGTGTGTGTGTGTGTGTGCGTGTGTGTGTGTGTGTTCGTCTTTCATGGCAACCACTGTTGACTTGTTTACGTCCCCGTGACTTGGTAGTTTGGTAAAAGATACTGATAGAGTAATTTGTAGCCTTAAGTAATAATTAGTGGGATCGATTTGTTCGATAAAGGCGATGCCCCAGCATGGCCGCATTTAAATGACTGAAACGAATAAAAGAATAAAAGAATAAACATATTATATTTGTAATTAAGGCGTCTTATAAATTTCTGATCATTGTGTTGCGATAAAATAAAACGGCATCGCGGAATAAAATACTATGAAGTATTTTCATTTCATATTGAAATGGTTTGCAGGCAAAATGAAATAAAAATGATCGATGGAGTGGCTGTGTGGCAAATAGCTTGCTTACCAGCGACATGGTTCCGGGTTCATTCCCACTGCGTGGCACCTTGGGCAAGTGTCTTCTACGATAGCCTCGGGCCGACCAAAGCCTTGTGAGTGGATTTGGTAGACGGAAACTGAAAGAAGCCCGTCGTATATATGTATATATTTATATGTATGTGTGTGCATATGTTTGTGTGTTTGTGTTTTTCCCCCCAACATCGCTTGACAACCGATGCTGGTGTGTTTACGTCCCCGTAACTTAGCGGTTCGGCAAAAGTGGCTGATAGAATAAGTACTAGGCTTCCAAAGAATAAGTCCTGAGGTCGATTTGCTCAACTAAAGGCGGTGCTCCAGAATGGCCGAAGTCAACTGACGGAAACATGTAAAGGAGTAAAGAGATGATGCAAAACGTGTCTACAGATATTTGTTCAGTTTTCAATAATTTGACATCGACCTTTGTTTCTGAATTTCATATTATTAAATATTAAAGCACAACAAGGTTCAGTCTTTGTTGCTGACCCAGTCCTCTCAGCTTAATTGAGGTTCTGTACCTCAGTTAAGAGAGCTGTATCAATGGAACGGAAGCGCCTGGTAGGCCTCTGAAGCTGGACGTATTAATATGATCAATCTCGTTCCAAAGGTAAATATGGGTTGCATATAGCGACAACAGTACCTAGGTGACAGGTAAGTTACATAACTATTGATTCAAACCAACAAGACAGGAGAGGGAGGCTTTCCATAAATGAAACATGTGAACCCAAAGATGAGATGAAAGAGAGGACAATCTAAACATAGATGTAAGCGGGATACTAAGGCGAATTGAAAAGTCTAGGATTCAACTGGAGACAACCAGAAGGGACAACCAAGATTCGAGAATGGAGAAAAGTTGGAGATTATCTATATTCCATAGAGAGCGGAGTGTTAATGCAAGTATGTAATTCTATCCAAAGCATTGTCATTATAAAACGCAGTGTAGTGTGAACTGACAAAAGGCCTCCGAATCATGATGGATGAGTTGGTAAAAGAGAAAGTCACATGCCAAGCACTATGAAACAGTTTGCTTATACGGGGAGCAACAGGACTCTTTCCGCAAAATTCCTCGACAACGAGAGATTAGTGATGTCCGAGATATGAGTGAAGGTCAGTAATAGATTGTCAATGCGACAATGGTGCTCGTAGGCATTAACGAGTGAAAGTTGTTGAAATTATAAAAAGAGTGTTGTGAACAGTATATTGTATAGGATAGCGTTTCTTGTGTCTGATACAAACTACAGGAACTTTACTTAACAGGGAAAAAGCCGATATATATATATATATATATATATATATATATATATATATATATATATATATATATATATATATATATATATTATCGCACTTTCTCACAGTCCAGCGTTCTATCTTTCAAATACATCGAGCGTATGTAAAGACCCTAAAAGATGGAGATACATGTTTTATAAATTTGCCAAATTTAAGGATCGTAAAGTATGAATTTATTAATAACTCTTTCCTGCGTGGGAATACATTTCTTCTTTCCATATATATACACATAAATATATAATGATTGTATTGTTCAATTAAATGGATCCGCATGAAACGGTCGTACTGCACCACTTCCTGACACCCTGTTATTTATTTTTATTTTAAATATATATATACGTGACTGTGTGGTAAGACGCTTACTTCCAAACCTTGTGAGTAGATTTGGTGGACGGAAATTGAAAGCAGCTCGTCGTGTATATACATATGCATATGTATGTATATATATATATATATATATATATATATATATATATATATATATATATATATATATATATATATATATATATATATATCAATTTTAAATAGAGCTCAAAACTGATCCGTTGAAAATACTTTATTACAACAGCAATAATAATAATAATAATGAAATTGACCTATGTTAACAGATACTATATTCTTTTGCCACTTGAAACGGTCGTACTGCATCACTTCTTGATATCGTGTTGCTTATCTTGATTTTATTCACCTTACATCAAGCTGTGCAGATGACACCGGACTGACTTGGTGAAAAAATTTGGTGAAAATAATATGTTTAAACATATATATATATCATCCGGTAGACATTCCAGTGTGTCTATGTATCCCAAAGCATTAGAAAGTATTAAAAGAAAACATACACATGTAGTAACTATGTGTTATACACACATGTATCAATATTACAGAAAAGAGCAAAAGATCAGTCCCTTAGGGCCGTTTCTGCCAAGAGGCAACGAATCCTCCATGCTATCTCCGTCTCTTCAGTGTTCTGTAGGGATGGGCAGATAAAGTTTGGATGCTGAGTGTGCCTCTAGGCTTCTGCAGAGGGCCAAAGTGTTTAGGGGAGCTAATACATATAATAAACAGTTAACAATAGGTACAGTGTATTTGTCATTATTAAAAAGGGCAGAAAAAGAATAGAAGCAGACATGAGGGTGTGAGAGAAGTATAACTTATTAAAATGACTTATGTATAGGAAGGGGAAATGAGCTACAAACTTCCCGCGATGTCTTCCAGGATATAGATATATATATATATATATATATAATCAAAGGACTTACTAAGTATGTCAACCTGCTTGAAATAACAGTCAAAACTCGTTGTTAAATCGCCAAAATATACACTGGTGATTACTGCAGAAATCAAATGAAGGCAAATTTGGTTGAGACAATCGACTTACATACATTTAAGTATATGGATCTACGTGGACTAGTTTCTGCATTGGCATGATATGCCTTAGCTTCCTCAGCACGCGTTACCACAAAAGCAATTCCCAACCTATCCTTCCGAAATCTCTGCCGCTACTGATTCGTTTCGCGCCGAAATCACAGCAGCTTCCCAATGCAAAATAATCTCGTTGCCGAATTTACGAGAAAAATAATTTAATAAATTTACAAAGGTACAGTACCTTTGTAATATATATATATATATATATATATATATATATATATATATATATATATATATATATATATATATATATATATATATATATATATATATATATATATATATATATATATATATATATATGACCTATTTGGAATGTCCTCCAATCTTGTTCCAATTTCCCCATTCCACCATAATCTTCAACCCTGGTTCTATTTCCTCTCCAATACATTCTTTCTCTTCTCTCATTTTCCGCTATTTCTTCTTTCTTTTGATTTTTTATTTCTTTATATTCCTTCCATCCCCTCTAACATTATTTCGATCTGCTCCTAAGTCACAACTCCTAAAATCCTATATTGCACCTTACAAATTGCATTCCACCACTTTCTAACGTTCTACTCAGATATTTCCTGATTCTCTGCTGCAGCTTCCCTCACATTTCCATCTTCCTGTTCCTTCTCCTCCTTCTCCTCCTACTCCTCTTACTCCTTCTCCCTGTGTGCTCTCCCCTGCAATTGAGACTGCATATCACTGCATCTTCCCCTCCCCTTTCCTCTTTCATATATGTCAGTAGTAACATACTCCTTCTCAATTCCTTGCATCTGCCTTCTGCGCTCATAATTTATTCTCGCCGCCAATATGTGTGTCGTTAATGATACTATAAAATTGAATTTCTCAACATTTTGTCGCCTTTTGTTCATACTTTTTTGACACCTTAATTTAATGAGCGTACCGCTTCCAGACAGAAAACTATTCAAACAGACATATATGAAAAGCGCATAGACACACACAAACATGCGCACACACACACAAACATGCGCACACACACACACACATGCACACTGACTCACAAACACTAACATACACACAATAACACACACATGTATATATACACACATCCACTTAGACAAATAAGAATGCTTATGTATATACCCATACAGACGTGCACACACATACACACAGACACACACATGCACACACATGCACACACATATACACACATATATATGTGTGTGTGTGTGTGTGTGTTTGTGTATGCATGCATGCATGTATATAGATAGTGATGCGTATATATATCCATATAATATGTTTGTATTCTATTAATTCTAAGAGAAAATTATGGATATATATATAAAAATGTATAAATATGTATATATATATATATATATATATATATATATATATATATATATATATATATATATGTATGTATATATATGTATATATATATATATATATATATATATATATATATATATATATATATATATATACTCATGTGCACATACGTACATATATAGAAATACATGCATAAACATGTACATTCATCGCACGAACATGCGCACGCCGCACACACACTCATCCGCGCGTGCGCGCACATGTCTGTATTTTGAGACCTAATTGGAAGACGTGTAGCGAAAAGAATACAACTAATGAGACGATTCTATTTTCTTTAGTAGAAACGCATTCTCTCTGCTTATGTCATAACCGTTTTTGAATCATAGATTTCTTCTCTTTCCATAAACGAATTACTAACCGAAGTAACGAGAAGATTGGGCAAGACGGCGAGAAAAATAAAGGACATAAAAGTACGTGTATATATGTGTATATGTGTGCGTGTGTGTGTTTATGTGCATGTGTGCGTGTATGTGTATGTACACAAACATATGTCAAACGTAAGTATCAATATATAGATATATATTATATATTCATAGATGTATATATATCATATATATATATATATATATATATATATATATATATATATATATAACAGACATATATATGTATATGTGTATACATATATATATATATATATATATATATATATATATATATATATATATATATGCACACACACACACACACACACACACACACACACACACACACACATATATATATATATATATATATATATATGTACATGTATATATATTCTATATTATATATATATATATCGACTTAATGTATAATTACAGATGAGTTGCTAATAGTTTCATGCCCTTACGACACTTTAAATTCGCAGATTTATAGAATAGGTTATGTATCTTCAAGCCGTCTTTCAGTCACTGTCTCATGCGTTAAATATAGTTTAAAAATCAGGACGCTGGGCTCTGAGAAAGTGAGAAAACTAAGAGCGAGGAATAAAACGCGAAAAGGGTTGATGCAAAAATTGGAACGAAAGACACGAAAAGAAAAGGCAATCAAGATTTTCTTCCTCTTTTATTATAGAAACCGTAATTGATGTAACTAGTGCCGAAGAATAAAACAGAAAGGATACGAAATTCTACAAGACAGCTACTCAATCTGGAGCAGATGTGTCCGCTTGTTTGAAGAAACCT
>NC_142928.1:186867597-186902597 GCF_046866305.1 Octopus bimaculoides | reverse complement strand
AAAGTTTAAAATTAAAACCAATTTCTCTTGTTCCTCGAGTAACCTCATTTATGTCCTTACTTGCGCAGGTTGCCAAAACTTCTATATCGGACAGACGAGCCTCCCATTACGTAGAAGAGTAGCTGTCCATAAGGAACAAATAAACCTCCCTCAATACCGCCAAATTCCACTCAGTGGCCACATAGACTCTTGCGCCAGAAACAAAAACCCTAAATTCATTATATTCCCTTTCTATCAATGTAAAGACAGAATCTCCACACAAGAAAGAATCAACAAGGAGAATCTTTTCATAGAGTAATTCCAACCATTTCTTAACACACACACCCCTCAGTGACCTTATTTCTCTATGAACAGACACAAACTTCCTGTTTTGAAAAAAAGAGTTCATAACTCTAACTAAAAACACTTGTCTCCCCTTACACACACTTCCTGTTTTGACACCACATTTCCTGCTTAACACAGGTTTAAAAAAAAGGGTTAAAAGTTTGTGTTAAGCAGGAAATGTGGTGTCAAAACTCTCAACTCTCATGCATCCTTATTTTTCCTACCAATTTATACATGAACTACTATTGAACTACAAAAGCTCAAAGACAATATAATGTATGGGTATATTTATTTTTCTTATATATTATTGTTTTATATATTATTTTCTTCATTTTGTACTTTTTTGTACTTCTTTGTAAAAAAACATTTTCATTCTCCTTCTTGATAATTTGCTTCATCGCAATGAAAACCGGTTAGAAAAAATCTTCATTAAATTATGCTCCCAGTTCAGCATTCTGGCTTTTTTACATTTTCCTATATATATATATATATATATATATATATATATATATATGAAAGAAGGTTTGAAAATGCACTTATTTTTTAAAAATATTTATTTACTTAACCGGTTTCACTTTTTTAGAAAAAGATTATCAAAAGTCTTTGAGAATAATAAAAAATGTTAAAAAACAGTTTGAGTATTAAAATGCATATATACATTCTTTGATGATAAAATATATTTAAAGTATAAAGCTTTGTATGAACTTTGTAGTGTTACATACTGATTGTCACACATTCTCTGATATTAAGGTGAAATTGTTAAAAACAGTGTTAAAAACAGTGTATGAAAATACACATATGGAAAAATACATATACATATTCTTATACATATTCTTTGACAATCGAATAAAATTGAGAAGGAACTGACCTGGCCTTTTTCTCTTGTGTATATTGAAGGAATGTTTTACTGTCTTAAGAGACAGTATGACTGGCTAGCTGGGGTGGGAGGGAAGAAGAGTTAAAGAATATTTTTTTATTTTTGGTTGGTCTGTGACAGTCTGTCATGGTTCACTGGTTTTTGGGACTGGTTTTGTGCACATCTCGATGTGTGTGTATATATGTGTGTTTGTGTCCGTGTGTGTGTGTGTGTGTGGGTGTGGGTGGGTGTGGGTGTGTGTGTGGGTGTATGTGTGTGTGTGTGTGTGCCGTTTTTATTGGTCCCAGAGTTTATTGTGGAATGTGTATATGAGTGTGTGTTTGAGTGTTTTTTGTGTCGGTGGGGATGTTAGGTGTGTGTACGTGAGACTGTGCGTATATCTCTTTGTCTGAGTGTGTATGTGTTGTTTTGATCGTCCTTGTGGTGTGTGTGTGAGAGAGAGCAACCGTATGTATGTGTGAGGGTGTGTACGTATGTGTGCGTATGTGTGTGTATGTATGTGTGCATCTGTGTGTGTGCGTGGGAGTGTTTTGTGTGAGTGTGGGAGTGTGTGTGTGTCTCTCTCTGTCTGAGTGGGTGTGTTGTTTTAAATACCTTGTGGTGTGTGTGTGTGTGTGTGTGTGTAAGCAAACGTATGTGTGTGATGGTTCATATGTTTGTGTATGTCTATGTCTGTATGTGTGCGTGTGTGGCATGTGTATATGAGTATGTGTGTGTTTTTTTATCTATGGTAGGATGGTGTGTGTATGTGTGTGCACGTTTGTGTGAGTGTGTATGTGTGTGATTAATATTTGTTAGGGTGTTGTGTGTGCGCATGTGTGTGTATGTGTATATGTGTTTGTTCGTGTGTGTGCGTGAGTGCGTTTGTGAGTGCGTGTGTATGTGTGTTTGTGTGTGTTTTTTGTGTCGGTGGGGATGTTAGGTGTGTGTACGTGAGACTGTGCGTATATCTATTTTTCTGAGTATGTATGTGTTGTTTTAATCGTCCTTGTGATGTGTGTGTGTGAGAGACAGCGCAACCGTATGTATGTGTGAGGGCGTGTACATATGCGTGCGTCTGTGTGTGTATGTATGTGTGCATCTGTGTGCATCTGTGTGTGTGCGTCGGAGTGTTTTGTGTGAATGTGGGAGTGTGTGTATACGTGAGTGTGTGTGTGTCTCTCTCTGTGTCTGAGTGAGTGTGTTGTTTTAAATACCCATTGTGGTGTGTGTGTGTGTGTATATATATATATATATATATATATATATATATATATATATATATATATATATATATATATATATATATATATATAGTGTATGTTACATATGAGACAAAGCCAAGGCTGTGTAGAGTTTTCAGGACATTTATAAAGAGAAAGCTAGTCTTACAATTGAGGGAAATTTTAGAGTTCAATGCGAGGAGTTAGTTTGGAAAAAGAAGCAAATAAGGAGTATATAGGAAAATAAGAGAATGAATATAGAAATAGAAATAAAAATGTCTAAAGATATTACAGTTGCAGTTCCATTATCCAAGGAAAGTGGTCTGTATTTCCCTATATATACCTTATTTGCGTCCTTTTCCAAAATAACTCCTATATTTCCCTCTATTTAACCATCTCACATCGTCTCTGATGAAGGGATATCCTTAATATCCCAGAAACAGCTGTAAGTCTAACTTTCCCTTTATAAATGTCCTGAAAACTCCACCTAGCCTTGGTTTGTTGTCTCATTTTATTTAACATATACATGCCCATACAAGACCCGCATTAGATTCCTCACTCGTATCTTTATCGAACCGAGGGTTTAACTACGGTCCTTCCATAGTACTTATATAGCGTTACCTGCCTCCTTGGGTCTTCTGGATACCAATACCTCTCATATGTGCATAGTATTAATTAATAGGAAATTGAATCTATATTAGACCTTTATTAAGTACAACATATCTTTTGACTTATCAGTCTGGGTCTTTTCAGATACAATAATAAAGATGTCTCACTAGAGATTTTTAGCGTCGGCTGGCTTGTTGTTACACGCCCATCAAGTTAAGGAATGAATAAAAGCCGCTGTTCTACTCAACATTTAAACACACTAATCGACTTATATTCATTTGTCTAAATTATATATTATCATATATATCTATATGTAAGTGTGTGTATGTATACTTTCACTTTCACTTTCATTTTCCATGTTCCGTTATAATAAAAAAAAAAACAATTTTACATTCGGCTGTACAATTTTACATTCGGCTGTTGGGTTAATCTATAGAAATGAACTCTAATGCTGTTGGGCTTAAACCAATAGCATTTAAACTGGCCTTATCCGGCCAAAATATTCTACCTGTTTTAAGTTCAAGCAGGTCAGGTCTGGCCTCATACATCTAACCTACAATGCCAATCTAAAAAAAATAAGTAATGACAGCATCAAACACTTGAAGCTACAATATAACTTATGATCAATTCAAAACGATGTTAATAAATAAACATCACATTTGACAAAGTAATCTGAATACAGTTGGGCTTAAAGAACTGCTACCTATCTCTGGAGAGTGGTTGTAGACGGACTCGAGTTCATATTTATCATGTACGTACGTGTATATGTGCGTATGCATCTACGCATGTCTATACATTTTATTTATCTGTATTTATCTCCGAAAGAGAGAGTTGGTTTGTAAATGTCATTTAGATAAGAACGAAGATAATTGCTTGATAGCAAACTCACATATTTCCATTATTACACTTACAGACAGCATCCATATATGCTATAACCTATCTCTTTCTTTGCTTTACCAGACTGTCTTTTAAACATTTACTAACATAAAAGAGCATAGCATGATTATTGGTGTATAAATATAAATTATAATCTGGGTAAAGGCCTTACAGATTTCCAGGCTCATGCTATCGATATACTTTTTCTCACTGAATTGTTTCAAATGTTTTCATCCGCAGGGTTGCTTACTTCTATGATTTCACGAATTTCCTTTTCTATCCGAAATAACTATATGAAGTCTGCTAGCGGTAAACTTCGAGGACGTTTGATCTGAATGTCCCTCCTGTATATATACACACAGTCACACACACATATACACACACTTACACACAAACACACACACGTTCTTTCTTATACGAAAATGTTGTTGCTAGTGACTTCGAAGTTTCGGCCAGCTAAGCCATCGTCCGACGATGTCATTGGGAAAACGTTCTTGTTTAAGAATAATGGACTTGTTAAATAAAGCTGAAACAAATAAACGTGTTTTCGTAATTGATGCTTTTTTAACAGAAAAAAAAAGTTCGTTTACAAAAAGTAAAAAAAAAATTCCCAATCCGATGAAATCTCGGCGCTCCGGTAACTGGACAATTGCTTCCTAGTAGCAGACATATAAAACTTCCAAAGTAATTTATCCTTCAAATTGCAAACACATCATTTCTAGTGTCAAACATACGAGATAAAAACTTAGTACATTGTATAGACGTTCGTGTTCTGCTTCATAGAAAAGAAGAGAAAAAAAAAGCAAATTTCAACGAACAAAATTTAATAAAATACTGCTTCTAATAGAAAGTAAACTCAAAATAATGATTGCTGCTACCATTGGGACAATACCGCTTGATTTATACAAGACAGGTTTAGCTCATTGATTCCACTTTATTTATTTTATCGATCGTGAAAAGATAAAAGGCAAAATTGTGACCAATGAAATTTGTACTCAGAATTACGTGGGATACACATCAATATATATACATATGTATATGTGTGTGTGTGTGTGTGTGTGTGTGTGTGTGTGTGTGTGTGTGTGTGTGTGTGTGTGTGTGTGTGTGCGTGCGTGCGTGCGTGTGTGTGTGTGTGTGTGTGCATGAGTGTGTATCATTGTGTGTGGGCGTCCTGTGTGTATACATGTGTGTGTGTGTATACTTATGCACACGTCTGTCTATATCTGTCTGCATGTCTGTCCACGTCTATGCCTGACCGCATGTATGTATGTATGTATCTATGTATGCGTGTACAGCGCTAGAAAAATGAACTGCAAAGAATAAGTCCGGTTTTTTCCGCATTTTCTAATGACATCTGATTTTATAAAACCGTACATGTATATATAACGTACGGTACATGTGAATTTTATGTATTATACTCCCGCACGCATGAAAGTTTAACGCTGAGCAAAGAAAGAATAACAGGCAAAAGATTAATATTATGATTTGCATCAAAAGGCTACTGTGGAGTTCTGCCTTTGCATAAACACGTTATAATAGCACAGTCGAAATACCAAATTTGCATGCAGTATAACTTGACCACCAGAAAATTCAAAAATTCACGCGCACACACACACACACACACACACACCATCATCATCATCATTATCATCATTTAACGTCAGCTGTCCACGCTGGCGTGGATTGGCGGACAGTTTGACCAGAGCTGCCAAGCTGCAGAGCTGAACCAAACTCCCAGTCCGATTTGGCATGCTTTCTACGGCTGAATGTCCTTCCTAACGCCAACTACTTTACAGCGCGTGCTGGATACTTTTAACGTGGTACCGCACGTGATCTTGTACGTGACGCCGCACGGGTGCCGTACAGGCGCTTTCAGATCGCACAGCACAGGCGCTTTTACGTGGCACCGTACAGGTGATTTTACGTGTCACAGATACTAGATACCATATATATATATATATATATATACATATATACACACACACACGTCGAAGGTGAAGATATACGCTACAGAATCCGAGAAACCGGGCTTATGAGCCATGGTTATATTTTCAGATGTCCAGAAGTTTGTTTTTTTTATTATAAAGATTTGTTTTTGTTTAACATCTCTGTCAGATTAGCACGTATAACTCATGCTTTTACTATTGGTTTTGTTGTTATTATTGTAAGGCGGTGAGCTGTCGGAACCGTTAGCACGCCGGGCGAAATGCTTAGCGGTATTTAGTCGGCCGCTACGTTCTGAGTCCATGTATAATAAAATAAATATAAATGCGCCCTTTTAGACCTAGTCAGGCTCATGGGCCCGGTTTCCCTGGTTTCAATGGCGTATGTGTTCCCCAGCTGGACGGGACGTCAGTCCATGGCACCGTTACTCATTTTTGCCAGCTGAGTGGACTGGAGCAACGTGAAATGAAGTGTTTTGCTCAAGAACACAACCCGTCGTCCGGTCCAGGAATCGAAACCACAATCGTACGACCATGATGCTGACACCCTAACCACTAAGCCACACGCCTCCACGAGTTCACGTATATATATATATATATATATATATATATATATATATATATATATATATATATATATATATATATATATATATATATATATATATATAGATATATATATATATATATATAATATATATATATATATATATATATATATATATATATATATATATATATAGATATATATATATATATAGATATATATATATATATATATATATATATATATATATATATATATATATATATATATATATATATATATATATATATATATATATATATATATATATATATATATATATATATATATATATATATACATATATATATATATATATATATATATATGAAAAGAAAAAGGATATAATAACAATGCGAAGCTCGTAGTTTTCGCTGGTATGTCTTTAATTAAATAGATAACAAAAGAGGAAGAAGCTTCTTACCCCTTTGTTATCTATTTAACTAAAGACATAACTGCGAAAACCACGAGTTTCCCATTGTTATTACATCCATTTTTCTTGTCCTATATAACATAAATTCCGGTTCTCCAACCGAACCAGCTGCTAACGTACAACCTTACTAAAAACTGTACCTACCCACCTAATAGCCAGGGGCGACTTTGGATTCAATTATCCCTTAGAGGTATTAAACCCCTTCTAACAACTGATACCTACACTATATATATATATATATATATATATATATATATATATATATATATATATATATATATATATGCATAATCCATGCACCTCTTGGTATATACGTACATATATGCATTACCAGCAAGGTATTTGATTGCAAATTTGTGAAAATTCACTATGAAAGTACTATGAAATCAATATATATGTTTCTTTCTCTCTGGCACAAAACAAACTTTATATAATGTTGCTGCTGTTTTCTCTAGATACAGTAAAACACTGTATTTAATGATATTAAAACAATTTATCCTCGATAAGAATTAATGTTTTACCAAGGTTTTCCTTTCATGTTTCTATGTGTGTGGATGGGGAGAGGTCTTTGTGTGTATTTATGTGTCGCTGTGCGTACGTAAGTATATATATATATATATATATATAATATATATTTGTACGTAAGTATATATATATATATATATATATATATATATATATATATATATATATATATATATATATATATATATATACATATATATATGCGTGTGTGTGTGTGTATATATATATACATATATATTATTATCTTATCCTTTTACTTCTTTCAATTATCTGACTGCGGCCATGCTGGTGCACCATCTTTAGTCGAACAAATCGATTCCAGGACTTTTGTAAGCCTAGTACTTATTCTATCGGTTCTTTTGCCTTACCGCTAAATGACAGGGACGTAAATACACCAGCCTCGGTTGTCAAGCTCCTTACCACACAGCCATACCTGTGCCTATACGCTCATAAATATTATTGCTAAATAATTGCTGCTGCTGATGTTGTAGTTGTTGTTGATTTTGTTAAGGTTGAGAGCTATTAGAATCGTTAGCATGCCGGAAAATTGCTTAACGGCTGTTGTTATGGCTCTACGTTCTGAAGTCAAATTCCGCCGAGGTTGAATTTTCATCTCATCCTTGCGGGGTCGAGATAAATTAAGTACCAGTGAATCACTGGGATTGATGTATTCGACTATCTCCACCATTCCCCGCAAAAAAAAAACAATTTCAGACCTTGCGTCCATAGTAGAAACGGTCATTATTATTATTATCATTATCATTATTATTATTATTATTATTATTAGATGAAAAATCTCTGCTTATATTGCTAGTTATGATAGAAAAGTGTCAGCTGACCATAGCAAGCAGACTAAGTTGATAAGTTTTATTGGCCATGCTTCAAAAACCCAACGTAGAACTCTTGGAGTTTGAAGTAATGGTGACTTTTATAGATGTTCTATCTTTACATTTGTACCATTCTTTTCGAGCTTTGTTATTAGTTGAGTATTGATAGTTCTAAGCGCGTCCCTTACAACTGGTATCATGTCCACTTTCTTCATTGCTCACAACCTGCTTAACTTTCACCTCAAATTTTCAGAGTTGTTCAATTTTTCTTCTTTCTCATTGATCCTGTTCTCACCGGGACATGCAATGTCGGTTATCAAGTAAGTTTGTTTGTTTGTTTTTTTTTGTTTAGTTTTTGTTCCCCACAACAATGTAAGGTTTCCGATACCTGATCTAATGGTCACACTGAATCATTGCATCCCACAGGATTTTACAATCTTCATCCTTGGCAACTCTTTCTGGGATTTGGTCACACCACGTCTTTGTTCATTGCAGGCCGTGATTTCTAAAGAGCTCCCGATGGACCATTCTTGACACATTGTCATGTCTTTCGCATTCGTGTTGTGCCAGTTTCGGGCATTCACTAAGCATGTAACATAACGTGTCCCCCCTCTCACCACACATTCTGTATTTCTCGCTCTCAGTTGTGTTCTCAATTCTACACATCACATAGTTCGTCCTTAATGCTTGTTCTTGTGCTGCGCTATTGTTATTATAATTAGTATCATTATTATTGGTGTTGTTACTAATATTACTACTACTACTACTACTACTACTACTACTACTACTACTACTACGAAGAAGAAGAAGAAGAAGAAGAAGAAGAAGAAGAAGAAGAAGAAGAAGAAGAAGAAGAATGATAATAATAATGATGATGATAATAATAATAGTAATGATAATAATGATGATGATGATAATAATGATAATAATAATAATAATAATGATAATAATAATAATAGTGGTAATAATAATTATAATAATAATAATTATTATTATTATTATTATTATTATAACGCTGCCACCACAGCTACTATTAATGCAAAAACACTTTGAGAACCTTTGAGAAGCTATTTCTCATACTGCTACCTGTTTACTGAGATAAAATTTCGAACTGATTCTTATCGTGAAGCATTTGATTTTTAGGAAACCCACACATATGAACACACAAACTGTATTTCATTCTATAAGATGGTAAGTCAAAAAGTATCTGCATGCATGTTTCTGTAATTTATCAAAGAAAAGCTGGAGTTGAAAAATTACATAATTTCTCGACATAGTCGTCTCGCCTTTCGGTGCAATTCTTCCAGCGGTCCACAAGCTTGCTTGCTCATGCGATCGGACAAGAAGGTTTTTCGGTTGGTCGCGCAGTTATTTACGCATCGCTTCATGCACTTCGGCTCTAGTAATCAAACCTACTCATAAAGGATGTTTCAGTGGTCCAAAGACGTTACAGTTGAATGAGACCTGGACTGCATACAGAGTGTTCCACCAACTCAGAACCTACTTTCAACAGAAAAGGTGGCCGTACTTGGACGCACATTTTCGTGAAGCAATGACACTTGATTTGATGTCTACCATCATTAATAATACAAAGAGAAATTTGATTCTGTAGCCCTCGGAAAATATTTTCCAGTTGATTTTCAGTAACACCTTCAATTACATCATTTATCCTTGCTTTCAAATCTTCTAAAGATCGAGGCTTAGTCTAATAAATAATACATTTCACATGTCCCCATAAAAAGAAATCCAATAGAGTCAAATCTCATTAAAGTGGAGGCCAAAATAACGTTCTACCTCTTTCAATCCATCTGTTAGGGAATTTCTCATTTAGAAACTACCTAACTTGCAAAGCAAAGTGTCAAGGTGCACCATCTTGTTGAACATTTGTATACGCTATCAGTTCTAATTTTTCAAGCTTAGGAAGAAATAATGTTGCAGCATAGCACCATGACTTTATGGACATCCTGTGTATATATATTTGTGTGTATGTATGTATGTATGCATGTATGTGTATATATATATATATATATATGTATATATATATATGTATAATCACACACACACAAACACACGTATATATATGGCTTTTCTGTCTATCTGTTTTCATGTTTACTTGTTATGTACGACGCTGATGTGAGGCAAGATATGAAGCTGAAGGAGGACGAGGAGGAGGAGGAGGAGGGAGTGGAAGACGAGATGATGATGACGACAACAATGATGGCGACGTTGTCTACTGTGAGCCGTAGGTAAGGCTGCAATTTCTAGAGGTTCTTAAGCCCTAGAAGTGCTAACATTGTTATTAAAAATCCTATTTATCTACATCTTATTGCTGAGATAAGACATATATTAATCCGGATTGCTGAAATGAAAAAACAAATTTTATTGTCGAAATTTGATTCGCTACAGATATACACATAGATATACTCATAGATTCGGTATCACGTCTCAACGTAATACTGTTTGTATGCATGTGTGTGTGTGTGTGTGTGTGTGTGTGTGTGCGTGTGTCTTTGCGCGCGCGCGTGTATGCGTGCGCGTGTGTCTGTGTACATTTATATATGTATGTATATCCTTAGAGATATATAGATGCATTAGTTATATATAAATTTTATATTTACAGAAAGTAATACATATTTATATGCAAGTATATACTTATGTACTCTGCATGTATTGAGTGCGCATATTATCGGTTGTTAAACAAAAAACTAGGGCATATGTGAGTAGGTGTATATATGTGTTGTTGGTTGGTGCCACCAACATTACTGTATATTTTTATATCCGTAAAATCCTGGACTGTGACAACGCCATTTTCAGTGTACAATGTACTTAGTAAAACCAGTAAAGACACAAGTATCTCTGACCACCTACTACGTACTGTAATACTTCACGTACTTCTCTTTACTTACAATGACCAGGTTATTATATTAGTCACGTGAGAAGGATGTACCATTATTATTAATTCCCTACATCTCCCCTTTTATGTTTTTCTTAGGAGGTGTCATTTTATTTAGCTAATAATTTTTTTTTTCATTCACCCCACCTCACTTTTTTTTTGGGGGGGGGGGGGTACGTATGATTTAATATGGTTTGCGCTTGGCATCTATTTTCAGGAACTCTATATGTTTTCTTTTCCCCGCTTGAGTTCAATCCCCTGTTGTGATGTTCGTACTTGGATCGTATTCTACAACCATTCCACTTCTTTGGTTTCCACGAATTTCTTTTTCAGTTGCTTTATGTGTCTCTTATATACGCCATTTCTAATTTTTACCCAGTACAGCATTTTCCCTATGCACTTGGTAATTACGCCATCTTCCCAACTCTGCTTTCCATTCTTGTATGCCCTCATGTACACCTTTTCAACAACTTAAAAAATCTTACTATGTTTTCCCTAACACTTTTTCTTTTCTTGCCAGCAAGCAATTACTCAAGGTGAACTACCTTCTGGTATATTCACATTTGGTGTCCCACGGTACACTCTGAAAATTGTTGTAGAGGTACCTCATCCGTGACTTCCTTATTTGATTTTCTAAGGACTCTTTCGGAGGTATCAACAAAGCATTCTGCTTGTCCGTTAAATCTGAGATGATATGGCACTGTAGTTATAGGTTCTACCGCGAACATTTCACAAAACTTTTTTAATTCGCTAGACACAAATTGCGTTCCATTGTCAAGCACTACCTAGTTTAGGATGTCAAATCTTGCAAACAATTTATGTAAAAAATTTATCACAGTTGAGGAGGTTGCTTCTTTACACTTAACAAATTTCTGGCCATTTCGAGAAACTATCAACTACCACTTACTAGTAGGAACCATTGAAAGGACCAGCGAAATCGATGTCTAGTTTCGACCACGGAACATCTACTTTTGAACAATGTTTACCTTTTATCGTGGGGAATTTTTCATTTCGTTTTGGCTTACATACAGGAGTCCCATTCTGTTTTACTGCAATTTTTTCTTTAGGTCCATCAGACGCATTCGAACCTTTGATACACCCAACTATATGTTGGATTGTCATAACGCCCACTTCGGTATACAGTCTACATAGTAAAACCAGTAGAGACACAGCTACCTCTGTTTTTCTTTATTTGGCACTATGGCCACAACACAGATGGGGACACTACAAGGACAGACACAACACCACAATGGGGACACAAAACATAAACCGAATGACAATGAGATGTTATATAATGAAGAAATGAAATGGCTGCATGGGCCCCATAACCATGTAGTACCATTTGAATCGTTTATATAAACAATTTACCATCGTTCACTTTTTCTGTGTAATTCTTAATTATCTGTCTTTTCTCTCTTTTTTTTTAAAATTATATTTATAACAAAAAAAACACTTACTTTTATTTCGTTCTTTTTTTTCTTAGATTTTTTTTTTATTTATTTTTTTTTTTTTTAAATACCTCATAAACGGTTCCAAATCCCTGAGTTCGATCACTGGTGGCAGCTCGTCGAACATCACCGCTACTCCGGGCGGATCAATTTTGTTTCCGCACATGTCTTTTAGTTTCTCGTATGTGACCCTATCGACCACAATGGCCTTCACATTTTCAGAATAGACATCTGTTGGTAACTTAATTCTTATAATGTGCTTGAATTTAAGAATTTTCTTCTGTCTCCTTATTTTTTGAGTAAGTTACAAAATTCCAATTGTTTTTCTATCTTCTTGATTTTTTCTCTTCTCTTACCGATGTATTTCCTTCTCGAACTCCATACCACTTATCCCATACATCATCAGATGTTTCAACTCTCGAATCCACTTCCTTCGCTGGGGAAACCGGCGTCATTATCGTTGTTCCCCCCTCTTGGAAATCCACCTGTTTAGTAGTTGTCTTCTCTCTTTCTTTCTCCGTCACCTCTTCATCTGCCTTCCCTCTGGTTACAGCTTCCTTTTCCACTTCTTTCTTCTTTTTTTGTTTCTCTGGTGGTGAGTTTGTTCTTCCACTCCTCCTTCGTTTTCTTTCCATTACCGTAAATCCCTCCTCCGTTGTATTTTCTTCTGTCTCTGTCTGTACTACCTGGTTCGTGTCTTCCTGTTTTTCTGTTGGTTCTCTCTGCGGGCATCTCGCCTTCATGTGGCCTTTCTCGCCACATGCAAAACATGTAGGCGGCCTGCCCTCCACTTTCACTCTTAATTTTTGGTCGTCAGGTCGCGCTATCTCCTCGTCAATTCTATTAAGGTCTTCCACTGTTGCCTGGATAGTCAGTTCGATTCCATATCCCCAATAATCTACACTCTTTGTTCTTGTGGCCTTCAATATCTTGGCCTCTTCCTTCATGTTGTGCTTTATTGCTGTCATGAGCCATGCTTCATCTAGTTCTGGGGGTAGTTTGCCTATTCGCACTCTGGCCACACGTTTGCCACAGTACGACGGCAACAGCACCCATTCCTCCGATCGTATAGCTTCCGTAGAGTTCTTAATTGCTTCTATTTCTGTTGCAAATCGTACCTCCACAGTGGCATACTTTTTTCCTCTAGTTACAAAAGTTGCTTGTTTTCTGATACCTTTCAGGCACTCCTCGATCGCCTCAATTGTCGCAAGCTCTATCCTTCTAGTTGCCACCTTCATGGTTTCAAAAACCACAGTTCTCTTTTTTACACTTTCTGTCAGTTCCACAGGCGGTGTCAACGTCAGCGTGTTTCCGACCCTCGCCAGCAACTTCTCACATTCCTTCATCTTCTTCGGATCAACCTTAATTTCGATTATTTCCAGCTTTCCTTCCTCTGTTCCTTTTCCAGTCGCGGCCGCATAACTTTGGCCACCTACCGGTGCTTTCTCCATTTTCCACAACGGGAAGACACGAACAATATCAACAATTAACACCAATGATTGACACTCAATTTTACAACAAAAAATACTCAACTTTGCAACTTACATAAAAACTCTACTACTTCTGACACAGCTATCTCTGACCTCCTATGACGAACTAGGCACTTGACGTACTTCTCTTATAGTGACAAGGTTATTCCATTCGTGATTTGGGAGGGGTGTACCATTATTACTAATTCCCTACAGCATATATATATCCCCACATATTTCTATCTATTTGTGTGTGAGTGTGTGTATGTGTCAATGTATGTACGTTTTTGTTTTGGCATTTACACACGCGCGCGCACACACATACATACACACACATGTATATGTAAGTATGTATGTATGTATGTATTTTTCATATATGTATATATGTAAGTATGTATGTACATATACATGCATACATCACGTTCATACATATATACACATGTATGAATTTTTCACATGTAATTTTGTTTCTATATTTCTTTATTTTCAATTCTAAAAAAACCTTAACTACGCTCACAGCCATACATAGACTAACACACATGTAGCTATGTATACATCTGTAAGTATGCATAAGTTTATATACTCATAACGAGGACACGTATTTTTATATCTTAAGTGATAGAGCATAAGCTCTATTTAAATGTATTACATTCATTATTTAAAGCTCGGGGCAGGTGGAAAGATACGAGACGAGTGACGCCGCCTTTGTAAGATGCAGAGAAAGTCTTCAAACAGTATCTTTGGTGATTATTTCACATCATAAAAGGCTGCGGTTTGTCCCTCACGACAAGACTTTCTCTCACACGCCAATTTCATGTTGCATCTTTAATGTAGTGATCAAAAATCAAAGGAGATATTTGTCTGTTATGTACACGCATGCGTACAGAACTTCACAGCCACCTACAAATATCATTCAGATATATATATGCATACGTATGTATATAGGGTGATAGACAGACAGGCAGAATAATAGATAGATAGATAGCTGAATGGATAGATGGATGGATGGATAGATAGATAGATAGATAGATAGATAGATAGATAGATAGATAGATTTACTTGGAAATGGATGCGCGGCGTGCAATCATATAATTATATAAATAGTATATGCATATATATATATATATATATATATATATATATATATATATATATATATATATATATATATATATATATATATATATATACATATATATATGTCAGTATGTACATATATGTATATATATATATATATTTATTTATTTATTTATTATTATATGATTGAACGCCACGCATCCATTTCCAAATAAGTTTCTCTTCATAATTTTGATGCGACTCTCTGTACTGTTCTATCTCTCCACTTTCGTTTTCTCTCTCTTCCTTTCTCCAAAATTCATTTTTTCTCGCCTTCTCTCCCCTTCGTTTTTTCCCTCTTATCCGTTCTCGAATTCTTTTTCTTTGCCTTCACCGTTTACTATCTGTCCCTCTCTCTCCTCCTCCTCCTCCTCCTTTATTCTCTCGTTGCTCGCACGTGACCATCGTCCAACCTTTTTTTCCACCTGTGTTCGTCTTTCTTTTCTTCCAATCTGTTGCACAGACAAGACGTAATCTTGTCTGTATCCTCTCTTATCATTAGACTATGGGTATCCTGAGACACCACCTTGATGAATTTTCTGTCCAATGCATCGTCAAGAGTACTTAATTTTAGTTAAGAGTGGTACTTATTCCATCGGTTCCTATTTCCTAATAAACACACCAACACGGGTTGTGTAACTGTGGTGAGGGAGAAAAACACAGACAGGAAGACACACACACTGGAACAAACATGCATGTGTGTGTGTGTGTGTATGTGTGTGTGTGTGTAAAACGGAGTTCTTTCAGCTTCCGTCTACCAAATCTACCCACAAAGCTTTGGTCGATCCGAGAGTATAAACGAAAACACTTGCCTAAAATGCTACGTAGAGGGACTGAAACCGGAAATGTGGTTACCAAACAATCTCTTGCCACACAGTCACTCCTGCGCCTATACGCATATATAAACACGTACGCGAGCGCGGTTCTTCTGCATATAGATATATGCATATAAATATATGATCACATATACAAATGTGCGTGTGTGTATGTGCCCGCTTTTGTATGAATACATATATCCACATCTGTAAATGTTCATTAATGTCTTCCATTTGGGATGCGATGCGTGTTTCTGTGTCTATATATGTTTGTGGATTTACAGAGACACGTGTCCACAGAAATAAGAAAATTTGTTTAATCTTAGCCCATCATATCAAATTCTAAAATTAGTGAGTTCAAAAACTATTATTGGGGTTATATGATTTTTTCTGTAATACAATCACCGCAATTACGGTTTCATTTTCTGAACTCCTCTCTCCTTCTGACGAGCTTTTTATATTTTCTTGGTTGAAATAGAAAGCAGGAGCCTTTTATGTTCGATGACAATAAACCAAGATTACTTACCTTTCACCAAATAATTGGCTACTAGTAATAACATAAAATGAATCTTCACGGATTTATCGATCGTGTAGAAAACCTAGAACATTCCTAGAATGGTTTTTAACATTTTATTTCTTCCAAGAAGTGTGTGTGTGTTTGTGTTTGTGTGTGTGTGTGTGTGTGTGTGTGTGTGTGTGTGTGTGTGTGTGTGTGTTTGCGCGCGTTACTTATTTCAGTCACTGGACTATTGCCATGCGTGGGTCACCGCTTTAAAGACATTAGTCGAAAATATTTTAGCCCCAGTACTTTTTTACGTATGGTAATTTTTCTATCGGTCTCTTTTGACGAAACGCTAGGCAAAACACCACCCATTCTAAAACAGCAGTGGAGGACAAACACAATCACACACACATACATACATGCATACATACATACATACATACATACATACATACATGCATACACATATATATTTTTCGGACCATGTTTCATTTTAGGAGATTTCTGCTGGCCTATTGGGAACCACCGGAAGTTCATACCTAACGGGAGAGGGAGATGATCCTGTTTTGTTTACCCTCATAGCTGAACGATGGCAGTACAGCCGGAAGTCGATATTTTAAAGACGTCATAGGCCAATAGGTCTTGGGGTCTGACGATACACAATAAAGATAAACCCCTTATGAACAGGAAACCCATTAGTATTACTTTTTAACATCCGAAAGTACTATTCTTTTTAAATAAGCCACAATGTTTATACCAGATATATTATAAATTAGCTGTTAACAACAAAAGCAGCCTTTGTAATGAATATTAACTAGTAAATCCAACTTAATTAGGATGTCTAGTTTAGAACGCCTAAGACTGTGGTAAACGTCTCACGAATTCATCTTGTGTAGACGAAAATGGGATAAAAACCACAGACTACTATATCTGCTGAAGAAATTATTGCCAGTACCGGCGGATTGCTCAACTGTATCACTTGATTTCACCGTAAATTGCAAATGCTCAGCGTTAGCTACCGAAGTTTCGACTGACAGATCGAAAAATCAAGCAAACTGATATAGTATCACGCTGACCAAACAAATATATATTCAAGACCTATGTATGCCAAAAATATAACTTAAAGCAGGTTTATATATATATATATATATATATATATATATATATATATATATATATATATATATATATATATATATATATATATATATATATATATTTGTGTGTGTGTGTGTGTGTGTGTGTGTGTGTGTGTCAAATATACCATGTATACCAGACACAATAGATAGATAGATAGATAGATAGACAAGTAGATAGATAGATAGATAGATAGATAGATAGATAGATAGATAGATAGATAGATAGATTTGCGGGTTCGTTTCTTTTTTGGGATCTGTCATTGTATTTATGATCTTCTATATAAATGAAGATATATCCTTAATTTACTGTTTGCTTTTTTTTACACGAAATGAGAAGATACATTGAGGAATTGGTATTTTAACGTGTTATATCATTTTATCACCCCGAAGAGACACATCTGCACCGTCAGATGCTCCTGAACCATCTGTTAAGTATCCCACCCGTGAGGTATTGACTCCAGATGTGCTGAAACAATTAATGTGATTAATAAAAATTTCCGTATCTTCCATCATCCATCTTTCATTTACCATGTATATATATATATATATGGCATATATGTAGTATACTTCATATATGTGTTGTATATATATATATATAAATTGTAAATCCAAAAAATAACAACAAAACTACAAAGGATTTCGCGGTACACGTGTTTCAAGCTTTATATGTGTATAATATAATATGTGTATAATTTCATGTTCCAAGTCTACTCTGGCATGACACTTCTTATTTACGACCCACCACTGATATAGACAGACACAGCTCATACATATCTATCCCTTACGACCGTTAAGATCTCTGTATCTACTCTATTTATCACTTTATCTTCTTCTGCTACATTTAGTTTGTTCCTCACCACCCTTCACCAACACATCTAAATAGCTTAGATGTAGCTTACTTGACTATCCAGACTTTCTCTTATTACTTCCTAGATTACCCGCCCCACCAATATGACTCCCTTTATTTATTTTTTATTTTTTTATTTTATTTTATTTTATTTTATTTTAAGTTTTATTTTAATTTTAAGTTTATTCTTACATTTTTACATGAATATCTGTGTATGTCTTTTTTATTGTATTGTATTGTTCTTAACCACCAACTTAACACTACACATTGAATCGTGGCAAGGTATGGAAGGTTTTCGGAGGACCAGAGAGATTATGTCTGGGTGGAGAATTATACGAGGTATAGTACTATACAGAATACCGAAAGGATCTTCACCTCTTACATCACAGCTTTCTTCCTACTTCAACGCCGAGGTGGTATGATTTCCTGGAAGAGAAATAATTTTGCGGCTGAGGATAGCTTTACATTGTAAATTATACACATATTATATTATACACATATAAAGCTTGAAACACGTGTACCGCGGAATCCTTTGTAGTTTTGTTGTTATTTTTTGGATTTACAATTTATTCTTTCACCGCAACCACTAGCTGGAATACACAGGTACTTACAATTGTCAAGTATTACTTATATATATAAATATATATATATATATATATATATATATATATATATATATATATATATATATATATATATATATATATATATATATATATATATATATATACATATATATATATACACCACATATATGAAGTATAATACATATATGCACGATAGAGCATATATACAAGATATATCATATATATACAATAATTTAATGTATAGCAATCATAACATACATAACAGTTACAATCTGTACGCTAGACACATTCTTTATATATATATGTGTGTGTGTGTGTGTGTTTTTGTGTGTGTGTATGTGTGTATAATTGTCCGTGTACGTGTATACATATATATATATATATATATATATATATATATATATATATATATATATATATTACCATATTTGTTATTCTCAAATGAATCATCACAATTTCCTATTATATCAAATTTGTTGTCTTCAAAGAGACTGTAATTACCCACCACCACGCACACACACACACAAACACACGCACAAACACACTGAATTTCTTGCTTACTCTTTCCATTTGTCTTTTAATATTCCTATATTATTGTTAATCAGACATCAAAGCTCGTGCATGATAAAATGAGGAAATCAGAAGATAAAATATTTTGAGGCATTCCTTTAAGTTTCTCATTCACTTCTTTCTTCGGTGTATCCTGGAGTGAAATTCGTTTCTTCTTTCTCATGGACTGATACAACAGATAGCAACTAAATAATTCACGTGAACCTAATCCCAAGATATATAATATATATAAAAGTGGTTGGTTTTGTGACTTCACACTCAAACATCGAAGCACTCTGTCCTCGCTCTAATCTCAATGACCAATCCTTCAGCCCCAGAATATCGCTTCTCTGAAAGTTCATCCCCGCTCTTGTTATTCTTGTCTTTCTTGCTAGATGTTCTCCTGCGACTGTTTAAACAAAATGTTCTTTTCTACTCTAGGCACAAGGCCCGAAATTTTGGGGGCGTCCTTTTTTGCCTGTCCTTCTAATTGTTGTTTCTTCTGCCCGTCTTTGTATCATCTATCTGTCCGAATGTTTCATTGTCCTCTATTGCCTTTTTGTTCTATTTTATACATAAACCCAAGAAAATACCCAAGAATTCATTAAAAACAGTCCCAATCACTACTATAATCCATAACGAGCCACATTTAAGTCACTTGACCATTTAACATCCTACTACTATCATACCACTCCCGCATTCTTGTATTATTCTTTCTCTTCTTCTCCTTCTCCTTCTTCTTCTTCATCTTCTTCTCCGCCACCTCCTTCCTTACTTTACTACTACTGCTGCTTAGAATAACACCCACACAAATATTAAAAGCAATACATTCAAAAGAGATACCTCACGAATTCAATCGATACTACGTTCCCCAACAAGTCACTTTCAGGACACTTGACCATTTAACATCCTACTAGTATCATATCACTCCTGCATTCTTTTCTTCTTCTAATTCTTCTTCTTCTCTGCCAAGAATTCGCAACGACCTCGAACCCATCAATTTTTCTGAAATTTAATTGTTTTCCATACTTAGAGTTGAAAAAGTCTCAATAACTGAAACCGGTACTAAAATGTTTTATTTCCCTTATATATATATATATATATATATATGTGTGTGTGTGTGTGTGTGTGTGTGTGTGTGTGTGTGTGTGTTCATATATATATATATATATATATATATACTGGAATTACTTTCTCCTTTTGCCAACTTAGTGTATTCATATGCCTCCTGGTGTGTTTCATTCAGATATTCCCACATAATAAATATTGTATAGTTGACACATCTCAAGTATTATACAACACAATATCCTATACACACATGCTTCACACGCATTTCCTTGCTTTTTCCCGTTTTCTTAGCTTTAATAACTCAATAAAGATTTTACGTTAATTAACAGCCAATAGTTTTGGGACTTCAACACTTTCTTCCTATCATTGTTTATTTTTAACTTTAACCATGAAATAATTTGTAATATTAATGAAAGACACTTTCTCCTAGAATGTTCCATGACGCTTAGAATAGGATCCATTCATTGAAATCATTTAAATCATCTTAACAGTTTTGATGAGTTGTTATAATTTCTTCCTATCGATTTTTATCAATTATTCATAAAAAGATTCCGCTCATTTATTGCATACTGTAATTAAAATACAGAGAAACGTTGTATTTCTTCATTCGTTTGCAAAATATTTTGTTGTTTTCAAATTATATTTTATATTCCTTCTACAGGTTTGTGCTGGCAGAAGCAACACAAAATATAAAGCAATTAATCGTATTCTATTGGGAGAAAAGAGAACTAAACTTTACGATTATTGACGTTTTTGTATGTATTGACGTTCGATGTTTTCTTGGTTCTCTCTCTTTTACTCTCTCTCTTACTCTCTAGTTCTATCTTTCACTCTCAAAAAATCGAGAATTGAAATCAGGTTGCCGTCTCAGACAATACTGCTACACAAACAGACCAATACTACTACACATACAGACTAATACTGATACACATACAGACATCCTAGCCTGCACGACGTCCGCACACTAGATTGATTGACATAGAATCACTCACCAATACCACAATCACTGTAATATCTTTCCCTGAGATATGCTGTCACTTCTGTCTGCCATAACTATCGATACATCAGTGACCTCTGCTCCCTAGAAATAGCTGTCCCATTCCTTCGACACTCACACCTTTCCGACCCATTCATTGCTTTCTCTTTAATCTCTCATCCAAACCCAGTCATTTATGTTTAAGCGTCACTCACATGACAGTATGACCTGGTAACTCGCACTGCACCTCCTCTACTTGCGTTAGGGGGCTATGTAGTTGCAGTCAGACATAAAAACCCTATTGACCCTATTCCATTTAACCCCACGTAGCATCAAGAATGTGACAGCTGAACGAAGAGAGAGGCTTGTATCAGCCGTCAGCTAATACTCATTTTCAGCAGAATTGATGGGAGCAATGCCACCCAGCATAGCAATCGATCTCATGGTATTATAAACGTGTACACCCAATCCTAAACAGTAGGCCAAGCGTCTTCACACCCCAAATTACAATATTTCACCCATTCTATCCATCTGAGATCGTGTACCCACTACAGGTCTTCATTCAGTCAATCGTTTTCCTTCGGTCATCTACATCAAAGCTGATGGAAGCGAACTGGTAATGTCGACAGAGCTTCAGACAGAATACTTAGCGTCATTTCTACCAAAACTTTCAAATCAGAGCTTAAATGTCACCCGGCCATGACGAAGGGAAATAGCCCTGAAACTCGAGTCGCCTTCATATATTTATATTTATATATTTGATCCTTTATATTGAACACTCAATATTTCATCTACATTCAATACTTTATTTCATGGTGCCATCCATTTTTATTTTATTTTATTTTATATTATATATTGTATATTATATTATATATTGTATATTCCATATTCTATACCCCACATTGGTTCTGCAGGAATATAAATAAAACATAAAAAACAGACAGTGTTGGAAACAAAATAATATATTCCTCTATACACAATCATACAAAGAAACCACCTTTTTTGTATTTATTTTTACTCGCATATATATATATATATATATATATATATATATATGTATTGAGAAATGTATTTAAACGCAGGTGTTATTCAAATCTTTCGGACATATGTTTGGCAGAAAACATTGGTATTATTCCGGAGGGAATAAAATGATGTAAAACAATGCTATCATCTCATTAGGGGAAAAAAGAGAAACTCCACTTAGGTGATCATCATATAACACGCAATTAAATCAGTAATTATATCCATTTATTCTCCATTTTCTTGACCTTGTTTCCCCCCTATACATACACACATACATACACACATACACACGCGCACACACACACACACACACACACACACACACACACACACACACACAGATATCTATATAAGGTGCTATTCCGCGATAGTAAGATCAAGAAAAAGTAGTCCATATGGTGAGAGATAAATATTATTTAATAGACACAATACATGTTTTTATGTCCTACTAATAGTTTCTTGAGCTGATATATATATATATATATATATATATATATATATATATATATATATATACATATATCAGGTTGAGTGAAAAGTAAACAATGCTTTGGTCCATAAAGAATTTGTACCCGATTTTTGCAGTTTTGAATTTGTTTAAGCGTTGTATTGCAAATGTCTATTACAGACATAGACTTGCTCGAATGCATCAATAAATTAACATTAATATTTTTTTCACCGTTGTTACAACCATCTGAAATGGAAATGACGAAGCGCGATATTCAAGCAATCTTATAATTCACCTCAAAAAAGGACGTAAAGCAAATGAAACTGCTCACGATATCAACTAAACGTTTGGTGAAGAAATGACCAGTGAGAGGATTTGAACTCGGAACCTAAAGACAGACGAAATACCGCTAAGCATTTCGACTCTCCTGTTCAATAATGGAATGGAAAGTGGTTAAGTTATTGAACCATTTAATGATGTGATAAGTGAAACCACTTGGTTTGTGATTAAGTTACTTGGTTCACAATCGTAATATCGTCGTTTCAGTTCCTGGGACAGGTGGCGCGTTGTGTTCTAGAGCTAGGTTATTATTTTTACTTTGTTCCAGTCGATTCAGCTTTTTCTGCTTCCAGCTGTTTCATTCTTGTCTCTGATTCTGATGATGACCTCAGAGTGATACTTAGTGATATTGGGCGAATGACTTCTACTGCTGTGTTGGATGGGCGAAAACATTGAGTTCAATTTGAGAGATAAAATCTGTGTGGAACTTCATCAAAGAGATTGTTTCTGTTCTTGAACCGTATAGTTGAACCTTCTCCCGACTCCACTAAAATATGGCCGTTCCTTTCATGTGAAAGCGTTCAGTGCAAGCCTCCAGTCTGAGGTTAACTTCATAGCATTCTTCTTCCTCTTCTTTGAAACCGTCAAATTGGTTCTGGGCGCTGTCCCGCTTTCACTTATTACGCTATCAAAGGCGAAAAAGAACAAACATATTTCACATGCAAATCTACCCGTAAATTTTGATCCATCGCAAGGCTGAATGCCAACATCTCTTAATCCAATCTTTGACATTTTAATTTTATAGATTATAGCAAATACTGAAACCTAAATAAGAAACTATTGGAGTGTGGAATGCATAAGTCAACCACGAAGAAACGTGAATGACGCTGAAGGCAGCGAGCTGGCAGAGTGGTTAGCACGCCGGGCGAAATGCCTAACGCTATTTTGTCTGCCGTTACGTTCTGAGTTCAAATTCCGCCGAGGTCCACTTTGCCTGTAATCCTTTCAGGGTGGGTCAATAAATTAAGTACCAGTTACGCACTGGGGTCGATGTAATCGACTTAATCCCTTTGTCTGTCCTTGTTTGTCCCTTCTATGTTTAGCTCCTTGTGGACAATAAAGAAATAAGAAACATAAATGAGGTTACTTACTTACTTCTGTGCTGCATCTCAAGAGATCCAGTACACATTTCTCAGTGACCAGGTCACAGTTTTGACCGACGAAAATTTTGAAACCATATTAAAAATAATAAATGTTTCAAGTGAAGTTAATAGATTTCTGTGTGTTTCTGAATGGCTACCTTGCGTCGTCTACGCTGAAATCGTTTTGGTTTCAACACACGATCTTAGATCAAAACACTTTCTCTGAAATTACATCCCGGTCATTAAAAAAGTATTTTCGAATCTTAAACTTATACACAGACGAAGAGTAGCTAAAATCCTGCCTCAAGTAAGGTTCTATCAGCAATCGAAAACATTTTAAACCATAAATTTCGCTAGAGCTTAATTTTTAACTGCTGCTAGAAAGTACTCCGATTCAACACCAGAAAGTAGAGGTGGGCATTCTTAATTGCGCTGGGGACAGGAAAATTGATTTATTAATTGAAAAATTAAGGTTACATTTAATGATAGATATACATTTTTAGAAAGATTTATAGATATATTTGAACCTTAAATTCTGGTGTAGGAGGAAATTCTGAAGCTGTTGTAGGAAGCTGGTACATTTGATCTAGAAAGCTTCAAGATGATGATTGTGTTATCACTTAGTCAAATATTTTACAAAGAATCACCATTTATTTTAAATGATTGAACCAAAACTATCCTGAGATTCAGTATTTATATATAATTGATTTGCTAAATCCTTTTGTATTCTTAGAGAACCACTGAAAAATGTTATTATCTATTAAGAGAAAGTGAGATTGTTAGGAACATTTCTCTCCTCAAGCAACTAACTCAACAATGGATGAAATATTTCATAAAACTGCTTAAAGTTAACAGAACAATTATCAGTTATATAATGATTCCGCAGCTGATCTTAGTGTTGCTATTTATAACAAGACGACGAGGCCTTTGAGTATAGAAAATTTTACCAGATACACAACGCCATGTAAATGATGAGATATGGTCTGGCAAGCCGTTGCTCTATAAGCTACAATACATTCCATGTAGCTTGCAAAAAGGCAGACGGTTTTTGTGATATAAAATGATATCGAAATATTGGTTTCAAATATTGGTGCACAACTGGTACTTATTTTATCAACCACGAAAGGATGAAAGGCAAAGCTGACGTCGGCGGAATTAGAGCGTACAACATAAAGAAGGTTGAAATGTCATTGAGCATTTTGCCCAGCGATTCCGCCAGCTCACCGTCTTTAATTGATATTAAAATTAAAATAAATACGCACCTACTACATACACTAACACCAAGCCCTGTACATTATTCACTCACGTCATAGGACTCACATGATCAGCTACCTGGTTTTCAGGGCATTTAAGTGACCGAGAGTTCATTCCTCCTGAATGGGACGCCAGTCCCGTGTAGTGTTACTCACTCACATGTGAGGCTGGTAGCGCAACATGAAATGAAGTGCTTCGCTCAAAAACATAACCAGGCAGAGAATCGAAACCACGCTCTAGAGAGCAACACTTCATCTACGACGCCACTCGCATTCGCTTTGGTACATACATTCGCATATTTCTTTTGTTAGCTTGTACTCTCCTTAAACACTAACAACAATATATATTTCAGGTATTAAAAGTCCCAGTTTCAAGATGTTCCATTGTTTTAAAACATTTGCCTTCACTTTTACCAAACTATGTTTCTGAATGTGTTACTTACGTAACCAATATTTCCCTTATTATATTGATCTCGATTTGGAAGACATGACGTCTCAGATTTATTGATTTTAAACTAACATTGTTGAAGTTGGAAACCATAATTAACGATGTTATTGTTCATGTGTATTGCTATGTAAATTAAATAAAATCTAATGTAATCAAGCCCAACCAGGGAATTAAGCTTGAAATTGTACTTGGCTTCGACCTTCGCTTATTTCTCACTAAAAATAATTCAAACTTCCAAGAATATTACTTTATTCAACCTCAACAAAAATGTAAGAAAACGGTAGAAATGAGTAATAAATTAGCCTGGCTAATGTGTCTATTCGTGCTTTTAATGTTCTCTAAGGCCTTACATCATCAGTTGAGATATGTAGTTCTTCCTAATATCACGTAACATCTGTTAATACAACGCCCGTAATACAGATATATATTTAAAGTTCTATATTTAAGAGATGAGGGATTATGTACGTTACATTATTTACATTTGACGGATATTTGTCCTCATCTTGTTTGTTGTTAACACAACGTTTCGGCTGGTATAACCGCCAGCCTTCATCAGGTGTCTTGGGGAAATTTCGAACCTGTGTTCTTATTCCTAAGATAGTTTTCGATGTTATTATTATTATTCAGGTCACTGCCCGGAATCGAACTCGGAATCATGGAGTTAGTAGCCCGCGCTCTTAACTACTACGCCAAACAAGTTGAGGACAAATATCCGTCAAATGTAAATAATGTAGATATATATTTATCTTCTAGTTGTTTCACTCATTAGACTTCGGCCATGCTGGATCCTCACCGTGAAGAATTTTAGCCGAACTGTTTGATAAGTGTTCCTTTTTTTAAGCCTAGTACTTAATTCTATCGGCTCTGTTTTGGCAAAACGCTAAGTTACGAGAACGTAAACACACCAACACAGGTGATCAAACTGTGGGGGAGACAGAGAAACACAGACACAAACACACACACACGCACAGATAGATAGATAGACAGATAGACAGACAGATAGACGGCTAGACTCCGGTCAGTTCAAGGCTATAGCAAAAAAAAAAACACATGTTTAATGTGCCACGCACTGGGACTGAAACCCGGACCAATTGGTTGGGAAGCAAACTTCTTACCACTCAATCACATTTATTTTAACCGAATAACTACTTAAACAACGGAATTTCTTTAAATCGTGATCGTTTGTAAGCTGTATACTTGTTGGCCAATTGTCAATATCTTATAAGACTTTCGGAATATTTCGGCTGCAGAAAGAGAAGCTCAGCAAAATTTAAGGCAACAAATTTTAAGCCAACATATTTCTAATTTTACATTTCACAAGTTATAAGATTATTAGCTGCAAGATTATGATGATTATCATTCATGATAATAACCCTGAAGTTAGATGAATATAAATCTAATATTCAGGAATTGAAACTTAATATTGATGTTAATTTTGAAGTATTATCTATCAAATTGAACTACACTGCGATTCTGTAAAACGTACATAACTTAGATAACTTAGATATGTTTCGGCCAAAAATTGGTCAAGACCATATCTAATTTAATAATAGCACCAACTGATATATATATATATATATATATATATATATATATATATATATATATATATATGTATATACATATATATATATATATAAAAACAAATAGTAAATGAGTATATGCATATATACGTACAGGTATGTGCATACCGACATCTACCTGTATGTATAGGTGCATATCTGGGTACAGGACATTGCAAACAAAACAGAGACGAGAAAACACACAAGCCACATAGAGAACATTCTACTTCATTAGCTACCTCCGTTTTAACACCGGCGTTTCGACGAGCTTCGGGCAGGACGCATCGTTAAAACAGCTCTTTCCATGGACCGCAAATTAAATTTGTATACGCAAATTAAATCTTGCCATGGAGGAATGTAGTGGCGGACAAAAAACAAGACAGGAAAACAAACAGAAAGGGCTTTACGGCCAGACGAGAAAAATTGTCTGTGTGTGAACGCTGTGAGGCACGAACTTGAAAGTAGGGACGAAATGGTTCGTGTGTTTGCTCGGCGACAGCCAAGGAAGAAAAGGATTATTGACCGGAAGCATGTGACCATACCGGTGTGAGGGGAAGAGAGAGAGAGTGGCAGAGGGAGAAACAAAGGGAGGAAGTAGAAGAATAGGTGAGCAACGAGAGGAAAAGAGAAAGAGAGGAAGTACGAGATTTATTTATTTATTTATTTATTTATTTATTTATCCGTGTTTGTATGATTGCGTGTAAAAGAATATATTAATCAATGAAATTCCAACTTGTCTGATTCTCACGTTTTATTCTTTGCAAGTTTCACAATTTTACAAAAATCTAGTACTTTCAAGCGTTCTGCAATCATTAGGTTCATGTGGTGACAGCCGTGTTCTACACATACATGCACAAACACACACAGATATATATATATATATATATATATATATATATATATATATATATATATATATATATATATATATATATATATATATACATAATTAAGGGATCAGCAAGCATTTACTTCACCATATACCGAAGTTCAGAAATAGCAGCTAAAAAAGCTGGTAAGTTCGGTTGTGCTTTCAGATTGGGTCGAGGCATGATCTTCACTCGTTCATACTTGCTCGGTTTGCTAGCACAGTCGAATGTACTACTGGAATAACATACCGATGACGGAAATTGAATTTTACCATTCATAATCCAGAAACGCGTCTATGTTTAACTTTAAATGGTTAGTTTTCATTGTTTTTTCTTCTTGTTTTTGCCTTTGTGAGTTACAGGTAATGCTATCTGTTGGAGTCTCAGCTTTTTTAGCTGCTATTTCTGAACTTCGGTATATGGTGAAGCAAATGCTTGCTGATCCCGTAATTATGTTTATAAATGTATGGGAACTTTTAAATAAGTTCTCCACCGATAATGGTGCTTACATACCGAAGGGCTTGGTAAAAATTATTAATTGTTGATTTATTAATAAATTAATAAATTGATAAATCTTTACCCTTTTAATTTGTAATATATATATATATATATATATATATATATATATATATATATATATATATATATATATACATATATATCGTAACATATAATTGCCAACCAAGTGTGGTGTCCTATACGGGACAGTGCTATTGACATTTATAGCCCAAGGAAGACATCTCTCCCAGCTGGCTAACGACACACATTTTGTGTCTGATTAGTATTTGCGAGAATGTGTGTCGTTAGCCAGTTGGAACAGATGTCTTCCTGAGGCTATAGACGTCAGTGGCACTGTCCCGTATAGGACGCCACGCTTGGTTGTCAATCATATGTTACGATTCTGTACTGCTGCTGTTTATATCTCATTCATTATATCTTATTCATTACAATTATATCCTTGTCTATGGGACCTGTCCAGATTACTAAACGGCAACTCGGCAACTCAGAGCAGTTCCACTTGAGGAGATAAACTCAAGAATTATGTATTTCTTCAAGGATGACATGCCATTAATGAATTGGACAACCATACTGCCTTGGAATAAGAGGACAGTCGTGGATATATATTTGTTCCCTAATAAGCGTCATGAGTACGATAATTGTCCTAACATGTCTCTAGTCAACCAAACGACATAGGCATATACAAAATTAGTAAATGACATTTACGTCGCATGGTATTTTCATCAGTTAAGCAGAATTGGGCTAAGAGAAATAACTCAAGGTCACGTCTAAGACAATGGAACGTAATTTCTTAATTTATTGAAATGATATTCTCGTCTGGATTATGTGTTAGAATTACCAAATAGTTATTGAGAACAGTTGTATATGAAAATGGGTGACGATCTCAAGAATTAAGAATTCTCCAAATTTAACAAGAGCCTATTAAGAAAACGGGCAGACTTATTGTCTGGGAATAAGAGGAGAGGCACATGTTTCTGCATTCACATGCGTCAACAGCACGACAATTGTGCTAGACTATCTCTTGCAATCAATGGATATATATAAATATATATATATATATATATATATATATATATATATATAAAGTGAAGTATATTTGCCACTTAAATGTGGCTGACCCCGAGGCTCTCCTCATATTCCTTGCCTAACCTCCCTCCGTCTCCTAGTGTACTCTCTCTGCTCTACTCTCGTCCCATCTTCTCCTCTCCCACGCCTCCCTCCTAGTGTATTCTTCTGCACTACTCTCTTCTCATCTTCATTTCCCCTACTCCTCCCGCTCCCGTGATATTCCTATCGCGACCCCACTCTCCCTCTCTCTCTCTTTCTCTCTCCCTCTCTCTGCACTCGTCAATCAATCACACGTCATAAAGAAAGTAATTGCACAGTCGAGATGGCAACCTGGAAGGACACAGAAATAAATCTACTCCTCCGGCTTGGGTTGCTGCCGAAAATGACCCACCGATTGACCTGATTACTGCAGCCCTGAAAAAATAATGGATTCAATAGGACCAAGGCGCAGATAGAACGAAAACAGAATGAACTCTGCTACTCCTATGAACTCGTCAGACCAAATCTAGACAAGTTAGACACCGTTTTAAATTTTAAAATGCCCATTCGCTTGAGAAGATTGTTTGCATGCGAAACACCAAAAACTGATGCCCCAAGTGAGAAGCCCAGAGCAACCCGCAATATACCCACCTATGAGGGTAATTGCAGTAACGTAGAAATTGAGGAGGAGCAGCAACTCCAACTGATTTCCTGAAGGGCAGAAGTCAGGCTGTCACAACAAATGGTGTTCTCTCTGAAGTGTCACCAATCCTCAGTGGAGTCCCTCAGGGAATAGTGCTGGGACCACTACTGTTTGTGGTGGCTCTCTCGGACATGTCCTAAGCTATAGAGTCAGCCACACTCACCATCTACGTCGATGATAGAAAAGTATCACAGGCGGTCAAAGGTCCTACTGACAGGTCGGATCCTTAGATCCTTCAGGACCAGGAACAAAGATACAAAGCTTCTGCTTAGGAGAACCTTTGTCCTCAGTCGTCTGGACTACTGCTTCCAACAGAGTGTAAAACTAATTGCGGGACTAGAAGCGATCTAACGTCACTACACAATGAAGAGAAACTCAGTAAAACATACAGTCTACTGGGCGAGGTTGAAGGAATTGAGACTCTACTCCCTGGAGAGGAGACGTGAGAGATATGCAGTGTTATATGTATGGAAAGTAACGTTGGGTCTAGCTCCAAATTTTGGAATCGAAATCTACAACAAGCCCTGAACTGGACGGCACAGCACAGTACCAAATATCCCATCTTTTCCATCGAGTATACGAACCGAATATTGTAATAGCTTGGGATTCAAGGGACCACAGCCTTTCAATACCCTTCGAAAGAACATCAGGTATCTATCTGCAAGGTGTAGACATGGAATTCTTAAAAAGAAAAAACGTCTAGACAATATTTTTATCTGCAATACAGGATGAACTCACATCGTGGGAGGAGGTACAAAGAAAATCGGCAACGTCCAACTAGCTACTTCACCAGAAGCAATACTGAAAAAATCCCCGGATGCAGTAAAGGCGGTGCACCAACATGGCCTCAGCCTCTGGCTGAAACCCATTAAAGATAAAAGATAAAAGAAAGTATAGAAAAACTAAGAGCACAGTGGAAGGGGAATACAAAGAAAGCGTATGGAAAGCTAAGAGCACAGTGGAAGAGGAGAGGAAAAGTATGAGGAGCGAGGGAAGTTGAAGATCGTCTGCTACGGAAAGATGATGTGAATAGATGTAGAGGCGAGTGTGTGCAAACAGTGGAAATGTATTCAATATATGTACGTAATTTTATTAATTTGCTCAAAGCTGGCGTTTACTTCTATCGCTACTCAGAGTTTCCATTAATTATCATGTTCCACTTGCGATTTTTGTAAAGCAAAAAAAAAAAAATGGCAAAACTTCACGGTAAACTCTGTCTTGGAATGCATATATACATTCATACATACATCCATAGTTACTTACATACATACATGCATGCATAAATACATACATACATACATGCATACATGCATACATACATGTTTGTGTGTACATGTATGCATGTGTATGTATACGTGTGTAACTTTCTGGTGTATGAATGCATGCATGCATACTCGATGCCATTCACTGGTCGATTTAATTATACGTTTTCTGAAGGTAAAGGTAACTGACAAACATTAACGGGTTCCAATTTCTCCATTAAAATCTCTTAAAGATAGAATATATTAAATGCCTACTTATTAACGCCAAGCTTATAATTGGATGCTTTTGATAACAAGACAATTATAGACAGCGAACACTTGAAGAATCCATTGTCGTGTAGAAATAGTGTTTGAATAGTGAAACAATAATTGAGTTGATATCACTGCAGGTCTCCATTGTATCTTCAATGTCAGTCGAAGAACAGGGAACAAAATTCTTCCTTTAACACTGGTCGTAATTTGGCCGAGTGTATAAAAGAAAAACCGGAATATGCTTAATCAAAATCGGTACGATACGTTTAGTCGAGGCCATTTTAGTTTCTTTGAAATGTTAAAAGATTTAGAAAAGGCATGGACATCACAGCTTCTCACATCATTCGTGGATAACATATGTATTTAATTTTATTAACTAGGAAAATTTCTTAATTAATAACACTGGAAAAGGCATGGATGTCACAACTTCTCCTATTATTCTTGAGCAATATAGGGTATTTGTGTGTAATTCATATGAAAGCTATATTTTCTCTTATATGCACAGGACTCGAATATTGGGGGTGGGCATTATTGGGTTACCTCGACTAGCACTTGTTTTATCGACTCCGCAGGATTAAATTTAAAGTCGACCTCCATGGCATTCGAACTAAGAATCGAAAGCCGGAAGAAACGCGTTGAAACATTTTGTCCGGCGTACTAACAATTCTCCTAGTGCGATGTCTTATAGATCCTTAATTTACGATTGGCTTTCGCCGTTCATTTTTGTGACAATTTCGTATATATTACAAACCCACACACACACACCCATATCTATATATATATATATATATATATATATACATACATACATGCATATCCATATGCATGTGTGTGTGCATGCACAAATATACACACATATATATATATTAGCACATACATACATATATATATATATATATATATATATATATATATATATATATACGTGTGTTTTCAATGAATAATGTGTGTAGTTGTGATATTCATTCCTTTCCCGAGGCTATTAATTAATAAAATTAACTTGATATGTTATTCGGGAATGAAGTGAGCAGTTGTGCCATCAAAGACTTTTCTAAGGCTATTAGTTGATAAAATTAAATACATATATATACATACATACATACATACATACATACATACATATATATATATATATATATATATATATATATATATATATATATATATATATAAGCAATGTTAAATCTCTGAACGAGGTATTAACAGTAACTGCACGATAAAGTGAAGTATATTTGCCACTTAAATGTGGCTGACCCCGAGGGGTGGATGTCACTGTTGTTTTTAGCCCCAGGAGGACATCTCCTCCAGCTGGCTATCGACACACATCTGTGTCCTGTCTGTATTTGCCAAAGGAAGTTATCTTTCCCATCTTGATCTACGATACGTACGTACTCGAGTTTCAGGGTTATTTCCCTTCTTCAGCGTACGACAATCGCCGACCTTCGATGCAAAAGATAATTCTTGGCAAATATATATAACTTTTTCCAGTGAAATTATTCACTGATATCGAAAAAGTGAAAACAGAGATTTAACATTGCTTGTTCTAGGCGAGGAAAGGGGTTCTAGGCGAGGAAAGGGTTTCTAGGCGAGGAAAGTGAGGAGAGCAAAATGATAGAAGAGAGTGGGGAGCAGGGGTTCTGTAATCGCTCGGAGAATTGATTCAAGAAAGTTTAGCTGATACAAGTTTACTTTTTCTTTTCTCAAATGTCCGGCTGTACGGGGCAAATTTAGGTTAACTAGATTATACCATCCAGTATTAATTAGCTTAAAGAGCCGGTGTATCTATTTATTTATTTCTGTATCTATGTACTTCTGTATGTGAGTCTGTAAGGAAAATAAAGCTGAAAAGAATCGAGTCGAAAATGTAAACAAAGCGATCGATAATCGATATGTGACGGTTTTGTTCTATACATACATACATACATACATACATACATACACACACACACACACACACACACACACACACACACATATATATATATATATACACAGACACACACATATATACATATACATATGCATTTATACATATATACATATATAAAAAAATATATATATATATACATATATATATATGTGTGCGTGTGTGTGTATGTGTGTGTGTGTGTGTGTGTGTGTGTGTGTGTGTGTGTGTGTGTGTGTGTGTACATATATATATATATATATATATATATATATATATATATATATATATATATATATATATATATATATATATATATAATTTTACTTACGCACTTTCTGTTAATCCAGCTTATTTCTTTCTACCCGTTTCTCCCAAAGGTTTCAGATCGGAAATGGAAAAAAAGGATTTACACTTACCGTCAGTATCACACGTGAAAGATATTTCATTCTGCGACCACGATATGTTACTGGTGTATTGTATTTTATTCCAATATATCTCCTAGTTATATATTGAATTACACCCGATATGCTGCGGCTTTTGTTTGGGTTCTTCAGCTATTTCCAATGGTTTCAAAGCTTAGCTTAAATATTCCGCGTGGAAGGAATACGGTAAACTTTTAGCTGGTAAAAGTTTACCGGAAATACTTCAGAGAGTGTCTACAAATACTCTTTTA
>NC_142928.1:186825097-186857597 GCF_046866305.1 Octopus bimaculoides | reverse complement strand
CACATGGACATGCACACAAATACGCACACACAACACATACACACACACACATATACATGATAGGTTTATACAAACCTATTGCGGATGAAATATCAGTCTCTATACATAAATTTAACTTCGCGTATGAATGAAGATTTTTATGAATATATCCACGTATTTATATGCAAATTTATGTAGAAATAAATGTAAAAGTAATGTGTACGACACCAAACACGCACGCACACACAGAGATATGCTGTATATGTAGGCATAATCTTATATATATATATATATATATATATATATATACGTATGTATGTATGTATATGTATAAATGTATATATATGTATATATGAATATATATATATGTATATATATATATATATATATATATATATATATATATGTGTGTGTATGTATACATATATATATATGTATATGTATATGCACATATATACATATGTATATATATATATATATATATATATATATATATATATATATATACAGCGATATATACAGCATATGTATACCTATGTTCATATATATGCGAATATATACAGAGAGAGAAATATAGATAGATATATAGATGCATACACACATATTCACTCTCACACACACACACACAACGCGCACACATATATATATATCTTTATTATACGTATGGCTATAAATGTATGTCTGTATATGCATGTATATGTATTTATATTTACGTATATATATATATATATATATATATATATATATATATATATATATATATGTATATATATATATATACTTGCATATATATATACATGCATACATACGTGCATACATACATACATACATACATACATACATGTATGAATGTATGTATATGTATATCTATATTCACATATATGTGTTTACGTATGCATAAGCATTCGTGGAATCGCTCTGTATATTGTCTGTGTTGAAGCTTAATAATCAATTATGAAACAAGAACACAACAGTGTCTAGACATATAAAACCTACTTTCCCGACATTTCTGTGACCGACCAGGATCAGCCTCATTAAACAAGCACCCAATCGAAAAGTCGATCATCTTCATGAAACTGTATTATACAGAATCTGAATTACTTGAATCGTGGTTATACGTCAGATGGCTGGTACAAAACGTGCTTGTGTGTATGTGTTTATATATCTATACACACACACACACACCTATATATATATATATATATATATATATATATATATATATATATATATATATATATATATATATATATATGCATGTACGTATGTATGTATATATATATGTATGTATATTTGTGCGTGTGTGTATATTGATATATATTTTTGAATATATATATATATATATATATATATATATATATATATATATATATATATATATATATATATATATATATATATATATACGCACACACATATATAGATATATATATGCACGCGCGTAGGTGTGCGTGTGTGTGTGTGTGTGTGTATCAGTGGAGTGTGGAAAAATTTTGCAAGAATACAAACATCTGTATATTGATGTCTGTATGCGATTTATATGAAAATATGCGTGGATGCTTGCATGTGTGTGTGTGTGTATATGTGTGTATGTATATATATATATATATATATATATATATATATATATATATATATATATATATATATATATATATATATATATATATATGTATACACACACACACACACATATATATATATATATATATATATATAGAGAGAGAGAGAGAGAGAGAGAGTTATTAATATTTCTAAGTCTCTCTAAAGGAGACTACGGCAGCGGTACTGGAAATTAATAGTTATCGCCAAGCCAACATGGCAGTCCCAAAATTAGGACGAAAGCTGCCGTGAATTAGCTCCAAGAAGCCATCGCCTCTAGCTAGCTATGTGACACACGAAACCTGTGTCCTTTATAACCCTCGAACAGGGGAGGTCAGCAGTGTCCCCCTGCTGGTTTGGCATCTGCAGACTAGTTTCAGGGTGTTGCCCCTTGTCAATGCAGAGCAGCCAAGCCATAGCCAGGCGGCGCTGCTGACTATCTGCTCGAAGGTTATATATATACATATATATACATATATATATATAAGTGTATGTAGCTATATACATATATATACATATATATATATACATATATATACATATATATATATAAGTGTATGTAGCTACACGTCTATATATTTATATATGCCATTGCATACATGTAATATATTTATACACAAACACGCACAGACACACACCCGCACACTAACACAAAGACAAAATTTATGTGTTGATGTGTGTGTGTGTGTGTGTGTGTATGTGTATGTGTGTGCGTGTGTATGTGTGTGTGTGTGAGTATGGTGTTTGTGTATATATGTCAGTATGCGGTGTGTGTGTGTGTGTGTGTGTGCGTGCATCCATATGGGGGAGATGGGAGCGATGTCCTGCACTCGCAAATACTAATCGGACACAGACAGTGTGTTGTTAGTCAGCTGGAGGAGATGTCTTCCTGGGGCTAAAAACAACAGAGATATTGTGACTAGGACACTCTATAATGAAATCCGCCGGAAAGATAACTCCGGGGACAAAGAAATAAGAACCCCTCAGTATGGTAGAAGGCATAGCATAGCCACTCATATTAAAAAGGAGTACTTGTGAAATGTCTCAGTGAAGACCTTAATAAAATGTAAGCACAAGCGAGCTGATATAATGATTTAGGATAGAGATGAGTAACTGTGCACAGTTGTGGAATTTAGCTGCCCAGCGGATATTAACTTAAAGCTGAAGATCAGTGAAAAAGGGAATACCTATGCTGAACTGTTGAGAAAATTGCTGTTACTCTATCCAGATTACAAGTTAAGGTTTATACCTGTAATTATTGGGATATGTAACTCTGCCTAAATACCAATCTTGAGAAATTAGGCTTCTCAAAATCAGAAAGGAGAAAGCTAATTCGAAGAGTGCAAATCCAGTCCATTACTGGCACTGTAAAAACTTGTAAAACGTTCCAGAAGATTAGCCTTTGAATATATATGAGCATGTTTAAATATGCAACTATTTGCTTAAGATGGCATACATAAAACAAAACATACACATCTGCACACACATACATACATACATACAATCAGGCGTACATACATACATACACACATACATACATACATACATACATACATACATACATACATACATACATACATACATGCAAAAATACCCTGTTGATGCTGCTGAAATTCCAATGAAGGTGCCTTGGACCTAGGTTAGAAACCGACTCTTTCTCTATTGCCAAGAAATCTTGAAGTAAAACTGATCAATGACATACATACAATCATGCATATACATACACACACAATAACCTAACAATACTCGGTTTCACGGAGTTCTTTCACGGGGAAAGAACAAAATAATAAAACGCGGATTCTCCAATCCAATCTATTAGTGGCAAAGTGAAGACTTGTAAAACACTCCAGAAACTCTCCATCTGAGATTCTTACATGAATGTTGCACACACTTGGGTGTACGCATCGACAATTCAACCAACACACCAACTCAACCACATATTTACAAACACCGGAAATTCTCACATCACTTTGTTAGCGACCGACTTCAACTGTCTGAAGGAGGACATAAATAAAAGTCGAAGAAAATCGTACATACGTACTCACGTCCGGGTGGATGGGTGTATTCGTGTACGTATATGTATATAAATAACTAAAATTGTACAGAATTCAACATTAATAGAATACTATAAGATAATAAATGACAACCTGCATAAAATATGTATAAGTTATTTTGACTATACAGTTTCCATTTTACATTCTCATCAGAAATAACACCAGTATTTTATTTAAAACAACGCATATATGCAAAAAATTTAGCTTAAAAAAATAACTATGTCCAATGATGTCAGCAAAATGTGTGAAAAATCTTACTGAAAAATATATTATAAAATATGACTATTGATGTATTATTTTCTATCTTTTTTCTTTTTTAAGTATGTCGTCTGGAGAAATAAATCAATGGAATAAAAAAGTTTTGATAAATAAATGAATGGATACAGAAAAATGTAAATTATAAAGCAACAACTAACATGCTTTTTTTTGTAGTTTTAACGTGAACAACATACAAATTGATTGCTAAAATGTCTACATGTGAAATCCTGAGTCACGATCATTTGATGTTCTAATATTTGTTACATAGATATTCAGTTGGGAGGGGAGCTCTCCCAAATTCAAATGTGTTAATAATTCAGATGTCTTTATATAGCCAGAAATTACCGATATAAACAATCGTATTAATATAGTTGATTGGTCACAAAATTAACACCATTCTTTCTTCTGGAGGCTTGGCTCTTTTTCGGTTAGTCGACCAGTGCTCCAGCTGGTTCGATCAACCGAACAACCTGATCGTGAAATTAACGTGCAAGTCACTGAGCACTCCACGGACACGTTTAGCTTTAGCGTAGTTCTCGGCGAGATTCGGCGTGACAAAGAATGTGACAGGGAGGGCCCTTTGGATAACAGGTACAACATATTTTTGCCAGTTGAGTGCACTTGAGCAAAGAGGATAAAGTTCTTGCTCAGGGACACAACGCGTCGCTGAGAATAGAAATCACAACCTTACGATCATTAGCCGCGCACCTTCAAAATCTTCTCATGCAAAGCTTTTTATCCGAAAAGCAATACAAGGCAAATGTTAAAACATTTTTATGATAATACTGTGATAAGGTGGTGAGCTGGCAGAAACGTTTGCACACCGGGTGAAATGGCTAGCAGTATTTTGTCTGCTTTTATGTTCTGAGTTCAAATTCTGTCGAGGTCGACTTTGCCTTTCAGCCTTTCGGGGTCGACAAATTGAGTACCAGCTGCGTACTTGGTTCGATCTAATCGACTGGCCCCCTATCCCAAAATTTTGGGCCTTGTGAAAGATTGTGATGCTGATTCTGTATAATTCATTAAGACAAGACTATTGCCGGAATACTTAGACAAGTCAGCACAAAATTAATAAAACTCCTTGTCATGAAATCTGTTTATTCACATACGAGATAAATTCTCTCATTGTGTCAGTTACTCAAATTTCCTTTGAGCGATTATATCTTGTGTAACAGCTCCGTTGCTTAGGATTCATAGGAAAACATGCAAAGCAAGGTTTCTTGTTATCTATGGAAGTGCAGTAAGAAATCCATATAACAGGCGAAAAGCAGCATTTTTATAAAACTATCTTGTTAACCTGACAACTATGCATGGAGGGGATCGGAGAGTTTTGACCAATTCTATACTAGTACTCTGCCTGGCGTTTGGAATTAAAACAAAAACTAATAGATGATAAATTACAATTTATTTGTGTTAATGCACAGTTGGGTTTTAATGTCCTCTTTCAGCCTTACACATTTTTGTGTAAAGTTTTCGATGTAGAAAATGTTATAGATATTTTGCACTTATGCACATAAATGCCGGATTGATTTTATAAAATATTCTATAAAACTGTCTATAAAAAATCGTAATCCTTTGTTGTAATACATAATGCATAGATAGGCTCATAATGTTATGCGATTATAAACATTGTTAAAATGAAAAACGGTTCGCAAAATGTTTGGCTCGATATGAGCCTTAAAATGTGAAAATATTAAAGGTTGTTCAACATTATATGTTTCAAAATACACGAAAACTGTTCTTGGAGGAATTGAGAAGGAAGGTTGTTGAAAAGCGTTTAATAATCGCAAGTATTGTTTGAGTTTTATGTTCTTACCGTAGCAGAGAGTCGGATACTTAATGAAAGAGTGAAATTAGAAGATTGACAAACACACAGGGGGCAGAAATAAATGACGAAAAAGGCCTAAATGAAGTTCGGTCGAAGTGCTAGCGAGGGGTTCGATAATGGCATAGCTATGTTGACATAGATTCCAGTCCAGCTCTTAGACAATTTTGTTAAATTAATAAAGTTGGTCATGTTGTTTCAAATGATTTCGCAATATCAAGAAACTGTATAAACAACAAAAGCTTGTGTATAGTACTATATCAGCAAATATTTATCTTGGAATAGTAAAGTGGATATTCGAGCTTCGGTGAGCATGAAACAAAAGCAAGATCCACGCTATCCCACGATATTTTAAAAGTACTATCATTCTTTTCTAATTTTTGCCATAAGTAGCTGAAGAGATTCGAAATTACCAATGAATGCTTATGCATTTATTATCTCATGTTGAAGCTGTTTTCTGGTGATTCATTATAAGATATATGAGATAAAATAGAACAGAAAATTGGACGTTATAAAAATGTGATGGTAAGATTTTTTTATTAAACAAGTTTAATATAACAATTTCATTCTTACTTTCAAATTTCAATTTTCAGATAAATTTGAATAAAAACTACGTTAGTTACATCAAGATTTCATTAAAATAGAGGACAGTAACTAACAAAGCTCTGGTACGAAAGACTATCGGAAACTTTTGTATACCATTTATATTCAAATTTACTCAAACCTACTCTGAAACAAACAATTTATCATTTGTCTTGCGTTTTTGTGGCACTGTATTATTTTGCAAATATCCCTTTAATGCCGAATTATAATGTAAGGAAAGAAATGGATGAAAAATAGCATTCACATTCTAATGCGGGTCGATTTCTTTTGAAATTTTATACATCACAATGCATCGAGGATATCTTGGTCACATGTAATATTACATGTGACCGAGATCGATTGGAGGAGAAATTGTCAACGATCTACATGGCAGGCGTCTATTAATTTTTCAGAGGAAAATGCCTCTAAAATGGCGAATTATCGTTAGCCTACTGTAAAAGTTAACTTTTATTCAGACTGCAAACTTTTGGTAGCAATTTTTGTTGTGTGATGGTGAATTAGCAGAATGGTTAGAGGCGCCAAATACTCTACTTAATATATTCTCTCTGAATCTTAGTAGTCTGTGTACAAATTCCCCCAGAACAACTTTAAATTTTATTCTGATAAAAACAATGTTCCAGTACAGAGAGTTGGATTAGCAGAAATGTAATAATGTCAAAATTGGATGATTGGAACTATTTGTTCAGTCACTTTGAGTTCTGAGTTCCAGTTCCAGTGTGACCTACATAGGTGGTAGACATAATCCACAGACTGGCATAATATTGCCTGACATCTCGTGTAACTTTAGTGAATTTCATTCCGTTTCAAGCAACCAGAACAGGTCACTGGCACACTGATACGTCCGTCCTACACTCGCGTTATTATTAGAAATTTTATGACATGTCACAAGCCCTGTCTCCTCTCCTGACTAAGAAAATATAAAAGATGTTTTAGTAAAAGAGAAAAAAGCAAATTACGAAAAGCTGGATTGATACACTGATAGAAATCTTAATACCGTGTCTCGATTCAAATAAATTCAAGCTACATCGACAACGACCGGGCTAATCTGTTTTACATAACATATGTGTATTTTCGAAATAAAACATTAGTGTGCAGTTCGGCACTATGTCTATAAGAGTGTTCCAGTAAAATATACTAATATAATTTTGAAATATCTTAAGGAAAATAAGAAAAACGGACATAAAGATATTTATTTATTGTTGTAGAAGGGATTTCATGTGAGAAACATATTATGACATACTTACTTCTTTTAATATGCTACATAAGAATAAAAGATGGAAGCATGGTATGGTGAGCATTGATGGTATAATGAAGGGATATTGTATCAAAAGCAAAGGAAAACAGTTTCTTTATCGAATATTTCAGTTCATTAAACTATTGAATAATTTTCTTATTTTGCTTCAATACAGGTACTGAGCAAAATGTTTAAGAAACCGAGAGTTATGCACTAGTTTATTATTATTATTATTATTATTATTATTATTATTAATATTATTATTATTATTATTATTATTATTATTATTATTATTATTATTATTATTATTATTATTATTTGCCGAAAACTCTCACCTTATTTCTCTGAGTATGATAGGAAGTGTCAGATGTCCACAGCCGGCAGACTAACGCGACACTTGTTTACTGGTCATGCTTCAAGAACCCTGCGAGGAATTCTTGCAGTTCCAAGCAATGCTGATTTGTGTAGGTGTTCTACCATTACATTTGTACCAATCATTCTGAGCCATGTTGGTAGTTGAGTGCTGATACTTCCAAGTGTGCCAATTACTCTTGGTATCACGACTACTCTCCTCAAATGTGATATCAATAGTAAATGGCTTATTTCTCGTTGTTGTTGTTGTTGTTGTTAGGCAATAAAAGAGTGAAGACAAAGGAAAATAAGGAAAAGCAAGTACCCGTCAGGCGTATATCAAAATTCAGCTTTTAATGGTTTGGCAAGGTTGTTATATGAAACAATTCATATAAAGAATTTGAATAAATTCTTTAAGTATCTCGTATATCGTAACCCTACAATAGACATAATGCTTTTGTTTTGTCTTCTGAAAGGAAATGCGGTTGCTTACCATTGTTTATCTGTCATAGCATGATAAGAAAACAGTAAATGTATTAAAGCATGTTTGTCAGAAGAACTCTCATTTAAAAATGTAAATGAATCTCTTAGAAACTATTATCTTCTTTTTGATTGACCTATTTTAAAATTCGGATTATTCCTCATTATGGCATTTGTTATTCTGAGAGTTCGGTCTTTCAAGTTTTCGATATTTCGTGTTTTCGGTCATATGAAATGCGGCTTTTTGATCGTCGTTCTACATATATTTTACTATGTATGTACGCCGGGTATTAAAACATCTGGAAGTGATGGACAAGTGAGACAGCTCACACCAGATATCACTCATCGATGTTTCGCCATTTTTGTGATTTATCAACACACACACATATATGTGTGTGTGTGTAAGAGAGAGAGAGAGAGAGAGAGAGAGAGAGAGAGAGAGAGAGAGAGAGAGAGATGTAAATGGGGTATCTAATTGAATTAAAGGCATACCACCGAAAAGGACGGGTTTCCCTCTGTTATTACATCCGTTTTCTTCTCCTATATAACCTAAACTACGGTCTACCAACCGAGCCATCTGCTAGCGTACAACCTTACAAAAGATTGTACCTACCCAGGTAATAACCAGGAGCGAATTTGGATTTAATTATCCCTTAGAGGTATTAAACTCCTCTAACTGATACCTACACTATATATATATATATATATATATATATGAAGGAGTACTCCGTCGGTTACGAGGATGAGGGTCTCAGCTGATACAATCAACGGAACAGCTTGCTCGTAAAATTAATGTGCAAGTGGCTGAGCACTCCGCAGACACATGTACACTAGTTCTCATGGAGATCTGCGTGACACAAAGTGTGACAATGCCGGCCCCTTTGAAATAGAAGTACTACTCATTTTTGCCAGCTGAGTAGACTGGAGCAATGTCAAATGAAGTGTCTTGCTCAAGGACACAACGCCCCGCCGGGAATTGAACTCACGATCTTACGACCGTGAGCCGAATGCCCTAACCACTAAGCCACGCACCTTCACTACATATATAAATATATATATATATATATATATATATATATATATATATATATATATATATATATATATATATATATATATATATATATATATATATATATATATATATATATATATATATATATATATATATATATATATATATATATATATATATATATATATATATATATATATATATATATATATATATATATATATATATATATATATATATATATATATATATATATACACATGCGTGTCTTCGGTGTGTTTCAGTATGTGTGCACATGTGTCCATGTGTGTGTGTTTGTGTGTGTGTGCATGTATATGAGTGTCTGTGTGTGTGAGGCAGTGGTATACATGTAAATGTATACGTGTACACGTGAAGAAACGTGATATATTTTCACCTTCCCTAACCCTTATCTGAACCTAACCCCCCCCCCCCCGACATTCAACAATGCACACCACAACCCTTCCTCCTCTTTGGTCAGTTAAATGTCTTACAAAACCAGACATGCCAAAAGACATTAGCATTTACGTATATCCAGTTTACCAAGCTGATCGTTGATAAATCTGTATCGCGTGTTCCGTTACATACAGCCAACCAGAATTCTCCTTCAGTCAGCAACGTTCATATGTTACTTTGCCTACGAGGTTTATAAATATCGTCTATGAATTTATATGTTTATTGGTTAAACCATCCTTGGTCTAATTAACACCCACATATCTGCTGATTAAATTTATTGTACGTGTAATTATTAATTGATCGGTTTATTTATCATTAAATTTTTATGACATATAAATTCCACGAACTCAATAAAATGCTGTGTTTTATCACTTGTCGGAAGCATTTGTCTGAAACCGTGTAGTAATCTGTGAATATTACAACTTCAAACATAAATTAAGCACACACTCGCGCACGCACACACACACACACTCACTAACACACGCACATACACACACACGTAATGATATATATACACTAACTCATATATAAACATAAGCATAGGTATATGTAATACAGTAATCTCTCGACGTATCGCGGTTCACCTATCGTGCCCTCAGTACATCGCGAATTTTTCTGGTTGACATATGTAAATTTATATCGCCGTCTCCTCAGTATATCGCTGGTTTCTGTGCCCGAAAGGTATTTATGTTTTTTAAGATTTTAATTATTTATGTGGTAAAATAAGCATTCTCACACCTAAAAATTAATAAATAATAAACAAAAGATATAGTACAGTACTGTACTGTATAACAGATTCATTAAAATATATTCCTTTCCACTTTAGGCACAAGACCCGAAATTTTGGGGTAGGGATCAGTCGATTAGATCGACCTCAGTACGAAACTGGTACTTAATTTATCAAACCCGAAACGATGAAAGGCAAAGTTCACCTCGGCGGAATTTGAACTCAGAACGTAAAGACAGACGAAATACCGGTAAGCATTTCGTCCAGCGATCTAATGTTTCTGCCAGCTCACCACCTTGTGTGTGTTATACATTAGCACGCTTCCGCCGTCGAATAGACATGACTTTACTGCCCCAGGTAACATGTTGTTAGGATTCCTTATTTCCACGGCAGGCATTCCCGGGTACCATTCGCGGGAAGAGACCTTGTTACTTAGGCGTAGACATGACTGGGTTGTTAAAAAACTCGCTAGTTTCGCGTTAATCAGACCGCGCGGTACCTTGGGCAGGCGTTTTCTAATACAGCTCGGAGCCTATCAACTGATGCAATTAGAGTGAATTTGGAAGAGCAAAACCATGTGGATGTCCGCCCCGTGTGTGTGTGTGTGGGGTGTATATATATATATATATATATATATATATATATATAAAGTATTGCTCACGTCCAATTAAATATGGAAACTAGACAATTAGAAAATCTCTGTTCGAGATAGAAACGGTATACAAACCAAAGTATATTGCTTCCGGCCATTTTAAGGAGGCTGTCCTCTAAAAGACTATGATACTGCTACTTAACCTCAGAAAGACATCTCCAACTGCTTATTCTGTACGCTTCTCCCACCCGATATTTATTGCAAGCAGGAGATAACTCCTGCTACCTTAACATATACGTACATACACGCACGCGCGCACATACATATATACACACAAATATATGTAAGTATATGTATATTGGTGTGTGCGTGTGTCGTTTTGGTTAGAACATCACCGCTTGCCAACCAATGTTTGTATGCTTACGTGCCTGTTAAACTAGCGGTTCGGCTAAAGAGACCTGTAGAATAAGAACCAGACTAAGAAGCAAGTATTTGGGTCGATTTGTTTAACTAAACCCTTCAAGACGACACACTAGCACGGCCACAGTCCAGTGACCGAAACAAGTAAAATACAAGACCCCCCCCCCCAGTCTCTTACCTCCATCCACGTTCACTAAACATACTTCTTATATAATCAACCGCAATATATTTCTAAATCGATTCGTGGCAACGCATAAAAATGTCATTCGAAAGACAGACTCGAATCAATCGTGTCGACAGGCTGAATTTGCCTGTCATGTTTGTCCCTAGACACTGTAAATCAGTTTGGTCTTGCCTGGATGTTCAGAATCATCTATAGAACACATGGGCGTAAGATGTTATGCAGAGATTGAACCAAACAATGAATAACGAAGCGGACATTTACCATCGCAGGTATTTCTCTTTACCTCTCTCTTTCTAATCTCTCTTTTTGCTTCCTTTTTTCATTCCTACCTTCTCTCCCATTTCTCTTATTTCTGTTCATATCTACATATATATATATATATATATATATATATATATATATATATATATATATATATATATACATATATGTATATATATATATATATATATATATATATATATATATATACATATATATATATATATATATATATATATATATATATATATATATATATATATATATATATATATATATATATATATATATATATACATATATATATATATGTATATAAATATATATATATATATACATATATATATATATATATATATATATATATATATATATATATATATATATATATATATATACATATATATATATATATATATATATATATATATATATGTATATATATATATATATATATATATATATATATATATATATATATATATATATATATATATATATATATATATATATATATATATATATATATGTATGTATGTACCTCTATGTACATATGTGTGCGCATAAATGTATGTATAGAAATTTGGATATACATATCGGCACACATACACAGGTATCCGTTATCTATGCATATATGTGCGTGCGTATGAGTGCGTATATATGTACATATATATACATATATATGTACAAACATATATTTGTGTATATGTATGTATGCATGTATATACTATAAACACACATACACACATACAATCACATCTGTGCGTGTGTGCGTGAGTCTTCGTATGAGATATTATTTTTGTTGCGCTACGTCATAATTCACACCTCGCTATGTCCTAAATTTATTGATTTGTCGTCTAACACAACATTAGCGTCTTCTCATTATAAATAATTAATGAAAATAATTTGGCTGTTAAATCAGTCTGTTATCACTGAGGTTTGTGATAGATGGCCTGTTCGATTGTCTGATTACCATTGTAGGTGATCTGCCAAATACTTCAGTGAGTGATTTAGTATTAGATGGCCAATTCCGCTGTCGCGGTTAAGAAAGAAAAAAGGCTGGGTGGAGGACTGATATTCCTACCTCGAAGAAACACTCATTCACCATAAAAACCAATAAGTGACCCGTTGCTGTGGGGCTCTAACATTTCGATGACCAGATTAGATGATCTGTTGTTACACAATATAGTACGTGATCTGGCAGATACTTCACTAAATGTCTGTTAGCTAACATGGCAGATAGTCTACCAAATAACTAGTTTGCAGTCTGGTAAACACTGCTGAAGGTGATCTGGTAGATACATTAAATAGTTGGTCACGTAGCAGATATGGTAGATAGTCTACCAGATATCTATTTTGAAGTCTGCTACACCATATGGTAGATGGTCTGGTAGATAGTTTATTAAGTTATCTGGTAACTGATACGGTAGATGATTAACCAAATATCTTTGAAACGGTCTGGTACGTTCTGTTGTACGCACTCTAGTAGCTACTCTACAAGATATTTGGTAGCTGATATAGTAGAACGTCCACCAGATGTCTAACAGTTGATCTGGTTCACAGAATAGGAAATATTTTACATGTTGGTCCGGTCGGGGCGGTGTTTGTGTTGGAGCCAGTGGTGGTGGTGGTGGTGGTGGTGGTGGTGGTGGTGATGGTGGTTTCGGCGACGGTGGTGATGGTAGCGATAGAGGAGGTGGTTGATTTAATGTTCGTTCTGGTTGTGGTAGCGTGTGCCGTGGTAATGACGATGAACGTTAACAGCGGTAATGTTTGATGACCGAGGTAGCATTTTTTAACACGATTTACCTCTGAGCGAACAGAACCAAGACCAAAGTTGTTCCAGTCGTGACCATCCCATTTCGCTGTGTATGAGGCACTGCCATTATCCAGTGTAATCAGGCAGTTGCTTCTGAATGAACATGCGGCAATGTAGAATCTCCTCTTCCTTCTCCCCCCTCTTTCTCTGCCCCTCTGTCTCTTTCTCCCTTTCATCTTCTCTTTCGTCCTCTCTTTGGCTTCCTTTGTTGGTTACAGCGCTTGGAGTGATTATTGTACTACCGGCTGTGCTGGTAGTGGTTGAGGTGGTGAAGTAGTATTGGCGGTGGTGGTTGTTGTTGTTGTAGCAGTAGTGGTGGCGTCGGTGGTGGTGGTGGTGGTGGTGGCGGCGGCGGTGGTGGTGGTGGTGGTGGCGGCGGTGGCGGCGGTGGCGGCGGTGGTGGTGCTGGCGGCGGCGATGGTTATGGTAGTGATGATGTTATTTGTAAAGAGAGTGATGGTGGTAGTGAGAGTAGTAGTAGTAGTTGTAGTAGTAGTAGTAGGAGGAGGAGGAGGAGGAGGAGGAGGAGGAGGAGGAAGGGAAGGAGGAGAGGAGAGAAGAGGGGTGTAACAGCAGTAGTGGTGGTAGGCATTGGAGGTCATAGTGGTGTGGTGGTGTTGTGAGGGAGGGGGGTGGGGTGGGTCGTAGGAGCGGTGGGGGTCGCCAGTGATGGTCTGAAGATGTGTCATTTGTCTTTGTCGGTATGGGTAGGAGTAGAAGTGGTGGCAGTAGCAGTAGTGACGGTGTTGACACTCAACGATAATGTTGCCAGTGGCAGTCTTTGCGATTGTGTTAATGTTCCCTTGACAGCAACAACAGCAGCAGCAGCAGCAGGTGTAGTAGTAGTAGTAATAGTAGTAGTAGTAGTAGTAGTAGTAGTAGTAGTAGTAGTAGTGTTGGTCGTGGTGGTGGTGGTGGTGGTATTGCAGTTGGTGTTTGGGGTGGTGGTGGTGCTGCTGCTGCTGGTACTGGTGGTTACAACATTAAGAGGTGTTGATGTGTTCCTTGAGCTTGTAGTAGAAAGCAATTAACTCGGAAGTTAATTACAAAGGAAACGCGGAATTATTCATATGAATTATAAGATGGAAGGTGGAGCGGGGAAGGAAAGGGATGGGACCCATTTAAATTGATTTTTTTTTTCTCGTTCTATACATTGAGAGAGAAATAAATAGTTAATGAGAACGGAAAATGGATAGATAGATAGATAGACAGACAGATAGATAGATAGATAGATAGATAGATAGATAGATAGATAGATAGATAGATAGATAGATGGATGGATGGATAGATAGATAGATAGATAGATAGATAGATAGATAGATAGATAGATAGATAGATAGATAGCTGGATGGATGGATAGATAGATAGATAATGATAGATAGATATCAGGCAGACAGACAGACAGCCAGACAGGCAGACAGACAGACAGACAGACAGACGAACAGACAGACGGACAGACAGACGGACACACGGACGGACAGACAGACGGACAGACAGACGGACAGACGGACAGACAGACGGACAGACAGACGGACAGACAGACGGACAGACAGACGGACAGACAGACGGACAGACAGACGGACAGACAGACGGACAGACAGTCGAAATAGATAGATGGACAGAGATATAGATTTATACTGATTAATAGATAGAGAGATAACGATTAATAGATATCTTTTTATTATAGCCACACAGGGCTAAATACAGAAAATGGACAAATTACAAAGTAGAGCTTTTGGGGGGGGGGGGGGTAATTTGGATCAAAAGGGATCACGGGAAGAAAAGAAAAAAAAAAAAAAAAAACGTGGGAGGGGGCGATCAATAGGGATCGTGTATCACAGTCGATGTAAAAAACGGGGAACAGATTAGGTTTATCCGTGGAGAGAAAAGCCTACGGAAAAGACCACGGTGACCTCAGGCTTTTTTTTTTAAAGGTACATGAAAGTAAGTACCTTCTCTCTTTTTGTCTCTTTTTGTTACAAGTCTATGCTTAAAATGGTGTCGTCTTTCATTCTTACCATTCTTGCCACGTTTACCCATTTTTTATTGAAACTTTCATTCGACAACACCTTCCTCTCTATCCTCATCCTCCTTTTCAAGTGGTACTTGAAAAAGTTGACGAGGGACTGACCAGAGAGGAAAGTGTTTGTTTGTAGACCTTTCAAACGCGTCCACCACACGCATTCTTTTGCCATAGCTATCAGTGTTACAAAAACCGTTTTTCCTTCCCGTTTAAAGGAAGGTGGCGGAACAATATTCACGATAGACTCGGCTGATAAGTGGGCTCGTCCAACACGCGACAACAGCCGTTCGACGAAGGTCCACAGCTCTGAAATATCTGGACACTGCACGAGTGCGTGCAGAACGGTTTCGTCGCTCTGACCGCATCTCGGGCAGGTCGGTCCGGTGGTTTTCGAACCGTGTCTGTAGATCTTCTCTCGAACTGGTAGTGCGTCTCGATAGCATTGCCAAGCCAGGGATCTCTGGAAATTATCCATAGGCCCCGGCCCGAACGTCGTCTTGAAAAGGCGGGTTAAGAATTTCTCGTCGACACCCAGGTTTGCCCCGAGAGTGTCGTCAGACCTCCCCTCCACTAGTCCTCTATAGAACGCATTGGTCGTTTGGAAGTTGCACAAGTTTGATCCCGGACGGCAGAGCTGTTGTAGAGCTTGGCGACACTCGCGGTGCCATTCGCCCAGTTTCGGTCTCTTCCTGATCCATGTTTGCAGTTCGGTGAGTGAGACGAGCTGCGGGAATGCGTGCCTCACAAACGGCGCCCACACCTGTTCACCGTCGTCAATGAAGTTCCAGAGATGCCGCAGTCTCAGCGCATGTCTGCGCATCATTAACCACGGCATCCCCAGTCCTCCACGTAACGGTTGTTGACAGCAAATGGATCGCCTCACCATCGGAACGCCACCCTTCCACAGAAAGCGGAAAAGTATGCGTTCTAGTTTCGTGATGGTGGCATCGGGACAAGGCACGACGGTCAGGCGATAATCGATGACTGATGCGATATACACATTAGCCACCTCCGCCCGGCCTTTTAGAGATAACTTTCTCTCAGCCCATGTTTGGCTGAGTTTGATCACTCTACTGGTGATCTCGTCCCAGTTCTTATCCATTTGGAGGTCCGGACTGAACCAGACCCCGAGCAGTTGAACCGGTCCGTCCGTCCAGCGTCCCACTACGGAGTCACTGTTGGACGGTATGGGCTTGCTTCTCCAGGTGCCGAGTAACAAACCCACTGACTTTTCCGGGTTAATTTTTGCTCCTGTCACCGTTTCGTATTGTTTAAGTGTCTCGCCTAGCATCTCGACGTGCTTTTCGCTCGACACTATGACGGTGACATCGTCCGCATATGCAGACACGCTCGTCCCGCAACCCAGCTCTCGTGGGATACCCCTCAGTGTCGCCAGCTTCCGCAGTAGTGGTTCGATCGTCAATACATACAGAAGCGCCGACAAGGGACATCCCTGACGGACCGAACGCGTGATGTCGAACGGTTTTGACAGGTGACCGTTTACCCGTATTACCGATCGGATGCCGCTATACAAGGCAGCGATCCAACCGCGGAAGACAGGACCAAAGCCAGCTGCCCTGAGGACGGCCGCTAGGTATCGATGGTCGACCCTATCGAAGGCTTTAGATTGATCTAAATTGATCAGCGCCCCACCCATGCCAGGATCCTTAACTACCCTGTCCATGATGTAGCGCATGAGGTGGAGGTTATCATGGATACTTCTGCCCGGCACGGCGCATGTTTGCGCCCTGTCGACCAGTTTATCGATGACAAGCGCCAACCTCTCGGCTATTACTTTGGCCAAAATTTTCAAGTCTGCGTTGAGCAGATTGATGGGCCTGAAATTATCTATAAAATTCCCCTTGTTTGGGTCTTTCTTCAGCAATGTCGCTGCACCTCGGCTCACGAAACCGGGAATTCTCCCGTTTTGTTGCCAGTTGCAGTAGACTGATGCCAAGAGGTCGCCAAACAAGTCTGGCATTTGACAATACAGCTCGTAGGGTAGACCATCCAATCCAGGTGACTTATCCCTCGCGCAGCCCGCCATAGCATCCCTTACTTCAGCAGCTGTGATGGGACCCTCACAACACTCTGCCTCTCCCGCCGAGAGCCGCGGCAGGCCGGTCAGGTAGGCAGTGAAGTCCATCCTGCGTTCCGACTCACCGCTCGCACCGAACAGTCGAGCAAAGTGCTGTTGAAAGGCCCCACACATCCTTTCGGGTTCGAGCAGACTACATCCCTGTTCATCGATTAGAGACCGAATGGTGGCTCTGTTACCGCGTTGCGCCTCCGCCACCCGGGCTTCTCGCGCAGCTTCGATCCCTTCGTTCCTTAAGGCACGCATTTTAGCTCTGACGACGCAACCTTCGTGTTTGGCGTTGAGGTGTTGGTCGAGGGCCATCCTCGCAGCCAAAACGTTGGTTGCGCTGCCAGTTGTAACGATTAATAGATAGATAGACAGGCAGATAGATAGATAGATAGATAGATAGATAGATAGATAGATAGATAGATAGATAGATGGATGGATGGATAGATAGATAGATAGATAGATAGATAGATAGATAGATAGATAATTATTAATAGATAGTGCGTATATACATACAACCATACATGCCTATATAATTACATGCAGACATGCATACAATTCACATGTAATTGTATGCATACGTACACAAATGAAGAACTCAGAATGTTATAAGGAAATTTGAAAAATAAAAGAAACAAACAAAGGAAAAGAAAGAAAGAAAGAAAGAAAGAAAGAAAGAAAGAAAGAAGGGTATAATACGAGGTGGCATCGCAAGCAAACGAATGAAAAAAACATGAGATCGTCTGTGTATGTATAAGAATGATACAGTAATACGCAGTTTTCGCATTTAGACCTGATACGGTCGTTGACATGTTTGTTTGCCTTCAGAAATATGATGACAATGGTGACCATGGCGATCATGATGATGATGATCAAAATGACGATGATGACGACGACGACGATGATGATGATGATGAGGATGATTGTGATGATGATGATGGTGACGATAACAATGATGTTTGATATGAAAAATGGAATGTTTTATTGTTTCCATTATCACTTCTGAAGTCATTTTGATTTTCAATTTTATTAAACATATTCTTGATAACAGTTCAATATCCCCTTAAATAATCAGGAATCATATTTGCTCTGCAGCGCGTGTGGGTGGATTGTTGTTTGTCTGCGCGTGTGTGTATGTGTTTTCTTGTTTGTGTGTGTATGTGTGTGTATATATGATGTATGTATATTTATATACGTGTGTGTGTTCGTTTGTGTCTGTGTGGGTGTGCATGTATGTATGCATATATATATATATATATATATATACACACACACACACACACAAAATCGTTAGCATGTCGGACATGATACTTAGCAGCATTTCATCCCTTTTAACCTCCTGAGTTCAATCTCCGCCAACGTCGACTTTGCCTTTCAGCCTTTCGGGGTCGATAAAATAAGAAGCAGTTGAGCACTAAAATCGATGTAATTGATTTATCCACTCCCCTGAAATTGCCGACGTTCCGGGTTCAATCCCCCTGCGTGACACCTTGGCCAAGTTTCTTCTGCTATAGCCTCGGACCGAGACTTGTGAGTGGATTTGGCAGACGGAAACTGAAAGAAGTCCATCGTATATATATTTATGTATGTATATGTTTGTTTCTGTGTTTGTCCCCCCACCCCCAACACCTCTTGAAAACCGATGCTGGTGTGTTTACGTCCTCGTAACATAGCGGTTCGGCAAGAGAGACCGATAGAAGAAGTACTAGACTTGCAAAGAATAAGTCCTGGGGTCGATTTACTCACTAAATTCGGTGCTCCAGCATGGCCACAGTCAAATGACTAAAACAATTAAAAGAATATATATATATAGTCGCTATACTAGAGCGCTAAACCCACAAGTTGCTTTTATTTCTCTTAATTTATTTTCTCTTATTCCTTTCTGCTGAAGAGCGTTGGCTCGAAACATAAAAAACGTTTTCATTTTCCCGAGTGTCAAACTAATATACTTGCTTGTTGTTCATACACCTGTCTTCTACTTTTGTTTTTCTATAAATGTCAACTATATATACACACCCTTATATAGACATATGCCTACATACATATTCATGCGTGCATGTATACATACGTACATACACCAACATTTACCTGAATGTCTGTTGATGTAGAGGTTCCGGGTTCGAAAGGGCAGTTAGACTGCAGTATTCACGATGGTGAGATCGTGGTTTCAATCCTTAGACCGGGTGGGAGTGTTCTGCTCTAGAGCAATTCACTTCATCTCATGTTACTCTGCATCACTTGGACAGGTAACTGTGTGGTACACCGTGCACCTATAATAGGCTACGTTGATTTGATGGAGCACGTGAGCTAGTGTACAAAACATAGACTTGCTCACAATAAACTAATCATTTATGCGAACAGTGCAGCAAGAAATTACTAAACGGTTTTCGCGAACTTCGAGAGACTGCCATCACATCATCGGGCAAGAAATAAGAAAAAAAAACTGGCCTTAAAATTTAGTAATGCCAAATTATTTATTTTCTATGCTCCAAATACTATTGGTTAAGGACACATCCAAAATCGATAAAACATGCTGGGGTTCCATTTACGGACCTTGGACTGAATCTCTGTAGAAAGTCGAAAGTGTGAACAGAACACTCAGACATAGACACACACGCACACACGCGCGCACACACACACACGCACGCACTGAACAAAGAACACACACATGTGTACAAATGAGATATACCCATTCACTCCTTGAGCGTATATTTAATCCCTTATTGCTCTCACACACCAAGCACTCTCGCACTTCGTAATCACACATCATTCAGTTTCGATATTTACACAGTCCAAGCGTTTATTTCATTTAAACAAGAGAACCTTGTCGCTTTGTTGTTGATTGAAAAAGTTAAAAGTTAATACATGAATGATGTGGTTAAAAAGTATGCTTTGCAAGGAAAGCTTGTTATGTTTGGGAGTGTGTGTGTGTATGTGTGTGTGTGTGTGTGTGTGTGTGTGTGTGTGTGTGTGTGTGTGTGTGTGTGTGTGTGTGCCCGCACGCACGCGCGTGTGTGTACATAGACTGCTTTATCGAGTGGCGTCCCTTTGTGGTTGAAAACATGATGACTTCAGCATCGGATGTAAACACGTGACTGTAATATTTCAAGTGGTCGTAGGGCCTCAAGCTGGCCAAGTTGTTAACACGCCGGACAAAATGCTTCACAGCATTTCTCCCGACTTTACGTTCTGAATTCAAATTTCATCGACTTCGCCTTTCATTCTTTCGGTGTCGATAAAATAAGTACCACTTGACCACTGGGGGCGATGTAACTGACTTGGACCCTTCCCCAAAACTGATGGACTCATACTTTAAGTTGAAATTAATATTCAAAGTAGTTGATAGCATCGACTAAATTGTTCAACACGAATGCTGCAGCATTGGCGCAGTCCAGTGACTAAAAAACTATTAAAAAGTACTCCAATACATTTTTTGTTAAAAGTAACCGCAGTGTCTATTAAATAGCTTTATGTTTAATTACTTGGTCTCAGCTTGCATCATATGTAAATATTTTTGGTTTTCGTGGTGGTCTCCGTATTATTGGCTTGTCTACAATCGTAATTAACTTCCATATTGACACATTATTTCAATGTTAACACCAAACAATGGAACTATTCTTGGCTGTTTTCTTTCAACTCTGTCATAGCTTTCCAGCATCCTGCAATTCTGATGATTCTGAAACGCATTGTTACACTTTTGTAAGCTTTGTCAATAACGCATAGGATGTTATGTATGATTTTCTTTTCTCATTCCAATTATACCAACATTTGAATAGGTTGAATGCTTGTGAGACAGCTGTGAGTTGCCTTGTTGCTCATGAATGGTGTTCTCACGTTATGCTGACCACGAAATCGCTAAGTAATCTCCGACAAAACATTACAATAATAATGTTACAACACAATATGGAATAATATGGATTTATTCTTATGAATGTCAGACACGCATTATGGATTGTGGCGTGTATATATATATATATATATATATATATATATATATATATATATATATATATATATATATATATATTATTCAGGAATGATTTTTTGACTGATAGACTTCTTTATGGAAACTTATATCCTTGCTGGAGGCATCATAATTCAGAATTTATGCAGACTGCAGTGGTCGTTAACCCTGTATTGAACTAGTTCTGCAGATAATTTACAGATATATTAGATCAAAAACTAAGTTAATACAAGTGTTTCACTGATTCGATTAATCAACATTCAAGTATTTGTTTAGTACCAACTTCTGCTTAATTTTTGTATTTGAGCGTTTCTGATGCACGGACAACTAGGTTTTTCATCAGTCGTGTATATTATAACTTCATTACTTTTGCTAAACGTGATATATCAATATTTCCGTGACTTTTGGTGATTATAAACGTATACGATAAAAGAGTGTGGAATAACAGAGTATGTTGATTCAAAGAGTTACTCTTAAGAATGACTAACAGGCAATATTGATTATGGGGAATATATGTTATTCAGGAATACTTCCTTCGATTAGTAGATTGCCCTATTATCTCTTCGTTGGAAGAACCATAATGATAGTAGAACCCAAAGATGATACAGACTACAAGGGATATTGTGTCTTGATTTATGTCTCTCTGCAGTGGACCAGTATGCTTGAATATGGTTTTCTTTATACTTGTGTGCAAAGAACCAGTCCATTTGGAAGTGAACATAGTTTCCTTTCTATAATGTCAATTGCTTATAATTATGTACGCAGTTTTATATTGTCCAATAATATTTAAACATAGAACGATTATGTTATCTGTATAATTGAAGGCATGACTGATCTTGATTACAGGGACCGCCTTAAAGCCTTGAAGCTCTACTCTCTCCAGCGCCGCCGCGAGCGGTACATCATTTGCACGATGTGGACAATATACCGTCAACATTACCCAAACGACCTGAACATTAGTTTCAAGGTTCATCCAGGGCTGGGACCACGGGCCATACGTCCTCTGCCCAATTCAGGATCACAACATATAGGTACACTGCGGCATAATTTCTTTACCTCAACAGGTCCTGTCCTGTTTAACATTGTCCCGAAACAGATAAAAGAGGAAACGGATCCTATCAGCTTTAAACGAATTCTAGACAGATTTCTTCAAGGAATACCTGACAAGCCACCCATACCTGGATACAACTCACTCAATAAGAACTCACTACTTGAATGGACCATAAGCAAAACTTGACTGTAAAAAGGATTTAGATAATCCTATCAGGTGGTGCTATTAAGTTAGACATGGCCTGGACCAATCTTTGGTCGAAACATATCTAGGTTTATATAAGTTTAACTAGGTCAAATACATGACTTCAGCTTGTTATTCACATAGATGTTTGGAATTACTAATGGAAATCGTAATCTTCAAGTCATTCTGTCCACTTCCACAGATATACTCTCTCTACGATTCTATGGGATTGTAAGTTTTTCTATATACTGTCTGTACAATTCTATAGGATTGTCAGATGATGTTTTTTATCATTCTTTAAGTATTTAGCCATCTTCTAGAACTCCATCAGTTGTCACTGTTATGAATATAATTGAAAGAACATCATTGAGATATTCTGGTCAGGTGCAAGAAATACGCAAACGTTTTCACAAAATAATCAAATATGTGCTCATGACTTAAAAAAATATTCTATATAAGTTCTATATTAAGGAAAATATGATTAAAATATTATAATAGTTTGCTTTCTACCTCAGTACAGCCACACTTTTCTACTACATTATTCATTCAAAATCGCCAGCAGTTGCAAAAATATTGATATCAAAGAATAGTAGTGTTATAATGTACTCGACCTATAAAAAGACTGTCCGTGCATGAGAAACTCTCCAATATTTACAGAACATGTTAGAAGTTGGTATTAAACGAATACTTGAATATAACCACCTATGTTGACTAAGCGAATCAGTGACATACTTGTATTAACGTATCTTTTGAACTAACACATTTCTAAATTATCTGTAGAACGAACGTATCTTTTGAACCGACATATTTCTAAAGACATATGTGGAGTTAACTCATCTGTAAAAGTAAGATCTTTCTAAAGATAAACGTCTCGGTAAACTAACGTAAAACTAACTTCTTTGTAGAAATAAAATATTTGTACAGCTAAGCCAAACATATTTTCAGAACTAAAGTATCGATGAAAACAGTTTCTTCTAGATTATTATTATTACATTTATTTTCATTTTATTGTTTGTTCTTTAGGTGATACCCGTCATTTCGATAGCCATATTGGTACGCCTCTTTCACAGTTGAATGTTCGCTGACCCTTGTATTATCCGTTTATATATCCAGGGCTCAAATATGTTTATCCAATACACGTAACGTCTCAGTTTTGATTAATGAATATGAGGACGCGTCTCTGCTTCGTTCGCGATATTTTCCAGGTAACGGATGTGGTTTACTCCAGAGACACGCTTCCGGACACTTGTAAACGTCTTAGAAAATTTAATCCATTTCGTGATTTGTTTGTAAGAGTTATTGTACCATCGCTAAAATTTTACCACAAAGCTATTTCTATGAGTGCGTTTGTGTGAGTTTAAAGAAGATAGTATTGGTATCTGAGAGAACATCTATTCCTACTGCTATTTTTTCTCTCTCTGTTATGTGCCAATGTGTTTAGAAAATTTATCGAAAATACTTCAGAAAAATTGTTATTTCTTTATTGCCCACAGGGGCGCTAAACATAGAGGTAACAAACAAGGACAGACAAAGGGATTAAGTCGATTACATCGACCCCAGTGCGTAACTGGTACTTATTTAATCGACCCCGAAAAAACGGAAGCCAAAGTTGACCACGGCGGAATTTGAACTCAGAACGTAACGGCTGACGAAATACCGCTAGGTAGTTCGCCGGGGGTGTTAACGATTATGCCAGGTCGCCGCCCTAATTCAGAAATATACTGTCGCAGACATATGGTTCGTTCTCACCGGTATTGCTGAGAGGACATACGCAACGCCAAGGTGTTCCTGCTAATGTATCTGTCTTCGCTTATAGTTGTTCTTTAATGCATTTTGATATCTTAATAGAGTCTGTAGTAGAGCCTTAGAAGAACAAAGATGTGGGCTGTAGTGCAACCTACACAGAATATATCTCTAGAGAATTTATAAACACTGACAATCTACCAATCACTTCAATAACTGTAGGAATAATACGTAGGACTATTCATAGATTGAATACATAGATATAGCTACCATATCTGTTGAACTAACGTAATTATTAAATTAGCATACATCTAGAGATAACATATTTCTAAAACTAATACTTCTACATCTGTAGAGCTTAATCGCTTAAGAATTGGTGCGGGTTAGCGCATCTATAGAATTTAAAGCAAATTTCCCGCTCTTTTTATTAACAAAAGTTCTCTAAGATCTGTGCATTAAAACTGACCCAAATTTTTATATAAAAATGTCCAAAACAAACCGTTCTACTGAGTGCAAATGTAAGCAAAGCCGTGTTACTTCGACACTCAAACCATTAAGCTCTGACGAAACACATTTATTGAGAAAGTGAAAACGGGGAAACTGTAACATTCATGCCTCTCTTCCAAGAGCATTGAAGTATATAAAGTAACAGCTGACAGGAAATCGAAACTAGGCGATGAGGTGTATTCTTTTATTCTGCACTTTCTTGCCATGATTTGTATAGCAAATGCCAATATTCTTATTTTCTATTTTATTAGTTGGCAGCTGGTAACATATAATTTATATTCAAATACCAATTTTATTAAGCTTTCAAGCTAAACCTAAAGATCAACACTTACAATGCTGATTCACCCCACCTTTTTGGTTCTGTTTGCTTCCTATTCATTATTGGGATGGGGAAGTTCCTTTCTCTTCTATTGACACTGTTTTTACTCACCTTGACAGCTGACAGCTAATTTTCGAATAACTAGCAACGTGTAAGGAAGAATATAATGCCTTTACCAATTACTTTTTATTTCTATTTCCTATGCAAGCCAAATAATCTGTGCGCCAGTATGAACTGTCCTTTTATTAGGGAGAAATATTTTTATATACTTTTATTATCAGACAGTATATTAACTTACGATTTATATTAGAAACATTAATGCCAAATTAGTTCAAGATCATAGCATAGTAACATAGAATTGAAACTGTGTTTCTGCTTATGTGGAGTAAGTGGGGCCGTGAGGGATTTAAGGAGCCAAAAGGTAAGTATATATGAACAATGTTATGTGTGGTTAGGTGAGTATGAATGAAAATAGCGGAAAGTAAGGCAGCGTGGGGATGTCTTCTGGTGTGAGAGAAAAGAAAAGATTGATAGAAAGAATGTGCATGCGTGTGTTCATATGTGTGTGTGTGTGTGTGTGTGTGTGTGTGTGTGTGCGCGTGTGTGTGTGTGTGTGTGTGTGTGTGTGTGTAAATATGTGTGTGTTTATATGTGTGAATTTTATTTTTGAGAAGATATTATCAATGTCTATAAAAGTGTGAATGCGAGAAAATAAAGGGGGTGGGTGGAGAAGAAAGATCCACGTAAAAATAATATAAAGTTTGGCGAGTGTTTGAAAAAAAAAAGAGAGATTATGTGAAAACTAAGGGAGTGAAAAATAGATGGAAAGAAAATAAGATAATAAGCAAAAAAAATAATAATAAAATCATAAAGATGAACAGATAATGGACGGGTTAAATCATTAAAGTTTTCATCTATGATTTAATGTGAATACGAATGTTTATAGTCGGTTAGTTAAGATTCCCTCCTTACGAACGCTTCTATATAATCTCAGTATTTCATTTAATAATGTCTAGAAATTATATGGATTGAATTATAAAGATTTGTCTCATATCATCCACCATCCTAATGCAGAAGCACTAAACATTGCAACACACATTCATTCGTATACAGATGTTGGTATATTCTGAACTCTAAAATATATGTGTGATTGTGTGTGTGTGTGTGTGTGTGTGTGTGTGTGTGTGTGTGTGTGTGTGTGTATGTGTGTGTGTGTGTGTGTGTGTGTGTGTGTGTGTGTGTGTGTGTGTGTGTGTCTGTGTGTGTCTTTGTGCGTGCCACTTTGTGTGTATTAGTGTTTAAGCAAAGCGGATTATTTTGTTTCTTCCATGAAATAAGTTTTCATGCCATCGACGTTTAGTCAAAAAGCACTCATCACTCTCATCACCCTATCTAAAAGCGTTAAGCACCTTTTAAATGGCCGTGTTAGTCAAATGATTGATCAGGTGACTGGTCTCGTGTTCGTTAGAGATTTTGGTGACGTCCGTTCATAAACTGATGTCGGAAGGTAGTTTTGCTGCAGAATTAGCCAAGTGGGTGGTAGTGTTGTAAATGGCGTCCGCACGTGTTCACCCCTTTTAACAATTCGCTCTCCCAAACTGATATATTCAAGTTGATCCGTTTTAGTGTTAATCACGGGGCTAACATTATCATCGATAACATCCTTTCTTTTTTTGACTAGTATCAGCAAGCAGACTAAAATTCAGGATGCATTTGAGCAAACTTCGTGGTTAATGGTGCTGGTGATGACGTCCAATCCTTTTGATGTGTTCGGTCTTGTTGTTCATTGTTCATCAGTAATTCGATGGTGAGTGGGCTTTCAACTTGATTAACAAGACTTTTGATATGTCCCGGCAACTTGAAATGAGTTAAGATCATTTATTTAGGACTAAGAAAAGTAGTAAATGAAGTGTGTTTCCGTTGGTAATTTGTTTTTCTTGAGATACTGACTGGTTTTTAGCGCCTAGTTGGAGTTTCCAACGGCTGAGTTGAGAGCCGTTCCATTTAAGGGTAAAAACCGTATTTCTTGCACATATTGTTAGGTACTTCTCTGATGTTGATAGAAGGGTTCCAATTTGCAGGAATGCGTAATGGAATGACATATAATATGGGTGAGTAAAAAACGGAGACAACAGTTAAGTTTCTGAGTAGAAGCGATCAAGTGTTTTATGATTTATATAACTGTGCGAACAATATAAAGTTGATTCAAGTTGAAATAATAAATAGAACTAATTAAACCAAGTTAAATAACAAAAAGTAAGATAAACATCAATTGAAATGTTATGAAGGAGAAGAAGAAAGGATAAAAAGATATGTTCGCACAGTTATATAAATCATAAAACAATGACTTTTAGAAATATATTAAGATACAAAAGTAATTGGAATGTGTGTCTTTCGATTTCAATGAAAACAGTTGGCGAAAGGTTGTGTTAATTAGAAAGCATGATTGACATTTAGGCCCTCGTATAGTTAGTACAATACGTCTAACAAATTTAGGCTAGTGATATTTCATTGAACTTAAGGGTGATGAGGAGACAGAATCATTACCGCGCCGAACAAAATGATTTGTGGCATTTTTTACCGACTTTACATTCTGACTTCAGATGCTGTCTGGATTGACTTTGCTTTTCATCCTTACCGGGTAGATAAAATAAGTACTGGGGTCAATGTAATTGACTTGCCTCTTCTCAGAAATTGCTAGCTTTGAAGCGAAATTTGAAACTGAAATTTCATTAAACGTGTTTGATACGGTTAAAAAATGATTGCGTTTAAAACGGACACTTTCGAGATAATGTAAATTATGAAGCAAAATTAAGTGTTAAATATGTTTTTAAAAAAGTTAATAAAATACATACAGCAACGATATTGTAACTCTTCACTCAAAACCCTATGAATGGGTCTTCCGGAAACCTTAGGAAACAAAATGCGAAGATCATCCTATGTGATCTGCCGATTTTCACGCAGGATTTTCTCAACCTTCGCGATTGTCTCGTCGGAAATTGATGGCCGCCCGCATCTTCGTCATGAATTTCAGTACGACCTGCTGCAAACTCCCTACGCCACTTGACATGTTTTTCACATCGATGCACGACTCGCCATACACCTCCGTTAACTGGCGATGAATTTCAATCAGTTTAATACATTTTGCATTCAAAAACTGAATAACTGCGAGAACTTCACACTTGCCGGTAGCGTCAATCAGGAGCTCCAACAGATACGACTGTCAAGCCAAGACTGAGCGTGGCAGTTACAAACGCATGCACGAGAAACACAACAGTGTTGCCAATAGCCGCACGCACAGTTTCCCTGCGTCCTGAGCGCTTTGGAGACCTTACTTTTGGGATTACCCTCGTACTATGGAAGAATAGTCTATGTTATTAATCGGAAAAAAATTCGCGTACGTTTTGCGTGAAGAGTCGTCAACAAACTGCGAAACGGTCCGTCAAGAGGTTCTCCCTTTCCTTTGCATTTATTGAAAGCGTAGAATGTATTTACATTTTAATGATTTTCTATCAGAGCTAAATTCAGATAGGCTAGCTGAGTAGTTTTAACTACACTTCAATAAAGATTACATTAAAACCAACCTAAAATTCGGATATCATTAAGATGTATCATATAGGTATTACGTTAAGAACTGTGTGTATAATATACATTTGGTTTCCTTTGTAATATATCAAATTAGACTAATATATTATCTATCGTTGTATAAGAAATGTTACTTTCAATAGCAGACTTGATTTGCTAAATTTATTAATATATCAGGTAGGTTGGAAACAATTACATTCAGTTAACATGAATCTGCTTGATGTTATAGTAATATATTTTATTTAAATTTGAGATTGCTTCTTTTTTAAGAACAAGCGGATTGGAACCAAAATCGTCAAGGATACATTCCGTCATAGACGGTGCTAATTGCTTCTCTACAATATAGATGATTGAAATTAATACATAAAGAGGGATGCATATTTTCTTGCGATTATATATAACATTATATGTGTTACATACATTCATATATGAAATACATACATTTACTATTACGCATTAAGAAATATAACACATACTAAATTCTATTGATAAATCATTGTTTATTTAATCAACACATGATGCATACATTTGTATAGCGAGTAATTGAATATATTTACTTCAGAAAAGAAAACTCCCACCCCACCCTCACACGCAAATATGTATCTATGTGTAGCATATATCCTGTTTGTATCACCAAATGTGTGTGTGCGTCTGTGTGTGTGTACGTCCGTATCTGTGTGTGTGTGCGTATGAATGTATATCATTATAAGATTTCTTACCATTAGAGAAAGAGCCGGTTTCTAGCCTAGGCTCTTCCACTGAAATTTCAACATCAACAATATGCTCATCTGATGATTCGTTGCGGCGGAGTCGTGCGAATTCTTTGGGCATGGATTTAGACATTGAATATTGCTCAAAGATCTGCCTCCCAAGTCTTGTGATGTTATCAGCCTCATGTACGCAACCTTGGTCAAGGGATGCATGTGAAAATATGTAAATATACATGCAGCTATGTATGTATGTATGTATGTATGAATGTATGTATGTATGCATGCATGCATGCATGTATGTATGTATGTATGTATGTATGTATGTATGTATGTATTTGCAAGTTGTGCCAAAAGTTGGGCATATCAATAACTGGCATACGTGGTCTGATCAATACGTATCCGGACTGTTGCTATAGTAACGAATGTAAAGCACACAAAGTGAAGATGCTTGACACAGTTTGGCCTTCAGCTCTGCTATACATGCTAACTAAGTTTTAACGTTCTACTTCCCTTACGCAGTTTAGTGCAGTGCTTGGAAGGAAGGTGTGTAGCGTGTGATCATCACATTTACGATGACAGAGGAAGTTGAGTAGAGAATGTGCATCAAATCTTACCAAAAGCATGGTGATAACTGCTCAGAGGTCTACGCAAAGTTTTCAAAATGTTTTCATCGTTCTCGACACATTCAAAGATATCTTATGCAAATGAAACCTGAGTATCCCTTTGATCAGCTAAAAGCAGTTTTGACACAAACTTGGTAGACACGCGTCTCATACCCACATCGTCAGCGATAATGGACTGAACCGTAACTAATCTGCACATCCTCTGATAACTCACGGATGGTGATTCGACGATTTCCCTTTACTGCTGCACACACATCGCCGACGTTTTCTCAGTTCTGTTGGTTGCGTGTCTCCCAGAACGTTCGTCAATATCGACATTTTTCAGCCATGTTGGAAACGTCTGAATCACTCGTAAACTTATGTGCAGCTCATACACTCCTCTCCATACACTCCTCTCCATACACTCCTCTCCATACACTCCTCTCCATACACTTTCTGCGACTTTGCGTAAGCCTCTGTGCAAGTATCCCTATGACAACTTTTTCTGTTGTGACCAATGCGACGACAAGACGCTACACACCTTACTTCCAAGTACTGCTGTAAACAGCAAAATGAGTTACAACGTTATAACTTAGTGCGCATGCACGAAGGTTTGACGTTCTAACAGAGTTCAAGGTCAATCTTTGCCAAGCGACTTTACTCTGCCTGCTTTAGCTTCGTTACTATGTCAACAGTCTGGATATTGATCAGACATTGTACGTCGTTCAAATTGCACACATTGTTAAGATAACTCTTCCCTTTCAGCAACCCTCCCTTTCTGTTCCTCTGCTTTTCATTGCATGCAAATAATGGGTCCCAAATAGAAACACCGCGCCATTTTTTGAGTTGTTTATAGAGATGGAATAATGGACAAGAATAATGTGCACAGATGTATGAAGAAGTTTAAAGGAAAGAAAACAAAGACTGAATACAAATCATAGAATGTGTGACCCTTCAAATGCGACCACTGACACATCCGTAACGAGCCAACTAACAGATTCATGAACTTACTGTACAAGTGGACTGCGGCCGGAATGCATTTCATAACATGATGGAAGATTTTGGGCCACCAAACCGTGGTGCATTAACACACGATTTGAAAGCAAAAAAGTGGGACTGTTCTCGTAGGGCGACAAGGACGTTATTCTGCTTAGCTTTGAATAACATAGCTGTACCGGGAAGGGAACAGCAAATTATACACAATTGCGCGTGCGCAAACCACAGACACACACACACACACACTCACATATATATGTATGTATATATATATATACATACACATATATATACATATATATATATATATATATATATATATATATATATATATACATCTATATACACATATATATACATATATATATATATATATATATATGTATATATGTATATACATACATACATACATATACATATATATATATATATATATATATATATATATATATATATATATATATATATATATACATATATATATATATACATATATATATATATATACATATATATATATATATATATATATATATATATATATATATATATATATATATATATATATATATATATATAAGCCAGTAAATAGTGGGGTTGTGTTAACCGCACGTGGAGAAATAATCGGAAAATGAAAAAAAGCCAGAATGCTGAACTGGAAGCATATTTTAATAAAGATTTTTTCTAACCGGTTTTCATTGCGAAAAAGCAAATTATCAAGAAGAAGGAGAATGAAAATGTTTTTTTACAAAGAAGTACAAAATGAAGAAAATAATATATAAAACAATAATATATAAAAAAATAAATATACCCATACATTATATTGTCTTTCAGCTTTTGTAGTTCAATAGTA
>NC_142928.1:186812597-186820097 GCF_046866305.1 Octopus bimaculoides | reverse complement strand
ATCTTCCCATAAAAACTGGATGTTTCCAAGGGCGTAGGCGTGCTGACTGTGAGTTGTACGGTAGCTTGGTTCCCAACCACATCGATCCGGGTAAATGGGACAAGAACACAAAACATCCAGGCAGTTAGATGATACAAGAAAGGGCCAACAAAACATCCAGAGAGACGATACAAAGAAAACAAGGACGGGTCATTCGGAGTTTATATTTGTATATCTGTGTTTGTCCCCACTCTATTGCTTGACAACCGATGATGGTGTGTTTTACGTGCTCGTAATGTAGCGGTTCGGCAAAAGTAACCGACATAATAAGTACTAGGCTTACAAAGAATAAGTCCTGGAGTCGATTTGTTGAGCTAAAGGCGTTGCTCCAGCATGGTCGCAGTCAAATGACTGAAACAAGCAAAAGAATAGAATAAAAGAATCTGTGTGTGTGTGTGTGTGTGTGTGTGTGTGTGTGTGTGTGTGTGTGTGTGTGTGTGTGTTAACAAGGCTACCAATGGTTTCACGTTATAGGCTTGATAATTGTTGAGCGATTTTCCCACATAATAACTGTTCTTAGACTTGTTAGCCCAGAAATAATGAATATTTATCGTCCAATGTGGTGTACAGCACGCGTTCTCATTATTTGATATTAGCGCGCGCGTGTGTGTGTGTGTGTAATATGTAGTTAGGTAGGAATAAGACAATGAACGTTGTATTTTTGGAATTACACATTTAGACTGTATTATCTATGTTAATCCGATTAATATATATATTCTAACATTGTTTGTTTCGGTAGCTAAGTCTAGTATTTACGCCAAGTACCGATAATAAATTTAGAGACACTAACAACACAACAATTCTTGAGACAACAATAATATTATCTTTGAAAGGAATGAAGAAGAAAAAAAAAACGCATTATATTACACATGTCTTAACTAGGGTTGCAACGGTAATATCAACCATCATTAAACATCACCATCGCAATGATTTCAGATTTAGAATTAGAAGTCTAGACTTGCGATAAAAAAAATATGTTTTGGAAAATAGCCGCGATAATAATGTTGACAATAATTAATTTTCGTATGTCTCTAAATATGTGTGAGAGTTTTTATACAGACACAAACTCTGGTTAGAACAGGTAAAATATTGATACACTGGTTGAAAAGGCTTTTACTCAATTTCAACAACATATATCTGTTGCTCATATCTGGAAATAATTGTTTAACCTCTAAACTCTCTCAATGGAAATAAGCTTCTGCATTATTTTGTCTTATCAAGGTGGCAAGCTGACATAATCTTTTCTACTCTAGGCACAAGGCTCGAAATTTTGGAAGATGGGGCGGACAGTTAATTAGATCTACCCCAGTACGCAATTGGTACTTAATTTATCTACTCCGAAAGGATGAAAGCAAAGTCGACCTCGGCAGGATTTGAACTCAGAGCATAAAGATAGACGAAATATTGCTAAGTATTTCTCCCGGCGTGCTAACGTTTCTGCCAGCTCACCACCTTGAATAATCTTTTCTACTCTCGGCACAAGGCGCGAAGTATTTTGTTGGGGGTGGGTATTTCAAAATATAACCACATGTGAATCGTAGGCGAATTTCTTCCTCCGTCTTCCTTTCTATTGCACTTCCTCCGTCTTCCTTTCTATTCCACTTCCTCTGTTTCTGAACGTTCAACCATCTTTCTCTCCCTCCCTAAGCGTCTGCAAATACTTTACATGTACAACGTCCCCGCGTTGTTGTGTTTTTTTTTGTTTGTTGTTCTTTTTTAGGACTTACTATATATATATATATGTGTGTGTGTGTGTGTGTGTGTGTGTGTGTGTGTGTGTGTGTGCGTGTGTGTATCTATATATAAAGTAGTTGTATGCTGTCAACTTAATGTGACAGTCCCATGAAGGGAATAATACTACGGTTATTTAGCCCTAGGAAGCTGCACCGCTTCCTGTCAGCCTTATGAACCGTGCTCTCTCTATGGTATTTCTTGCTCTAAATTTCCTGCCATCGTATCAAATATACTTGCTCAGCTCAAAACAAACCTTTGATATTCCCTATGTCCCACAGAAAATCAACTTGATGTTTTGCTTTCAAATCTGAACACCATTCTTTCACCTTTGACTCCTCCCTCCACTTATCAACGCCTTCTGTCATTGCTCGGTGAATTACTTTCCAAGTCCCAACTAAATCTGAAAACTGCACCTGTATTTCGATCAAATTCGCTAACTGTTAGCAGCAAAGGTTTTCTTGCACAAGTGTCACTCATGGTATTTGCAAAAACCGACTGAAATAATAAAGATATAATCCTGATAACCATACCCGTCTTTCTATATTCCCCACCCCCACCCCCAACCGCCATTTTCAGGAATTAGACATTTGATATATCGATGCGACTTGACAAGAAATGTAATGATATGATGCCAGCAAATTGCAATCAGAAATCACGTCATGGAAAGCATTACGATACCAGTGAACTATCAATATATCACTGCCTTTATAACTCCTCTCCTCTTTCCTTCCTTAATCCTTTATATTGTGTTGTCAAATGTATTGCCACCGATTCAGTTAAATGCCTGTCGCAGGCCTCACATAATTATTTTCCTTGTAGTCTTTTACTTGTTTCAGTCATTAGATTGCGGCCATGCTGGGGCACCGCATTCAAGACTTTTAGTCAAACGAATCGACCTCGGTACTTTTACTGTTTTTTTGTAAAGCCTGGTACTTATTCTAACGGGCATTTTTGGCGAAACACTATGTTACAGGAATGCAAACACACTTACACCGGTGTCAACCAGCGGTGAGGAACAAACACAGACACAAAGACACTCACGCATACACACACGCACATATATATATATATATATATGTATATATGTATATTTATATATATATATATATATATATATATATATATATATGTATATATATACATATATGTATATATATGTATGTATGTATGTATGTATGTATGTATGTATTGCCTGAGGCTATAGAAGAAAACAGTTGTTCAAGGTGCAGCGCAGTGGGATTGAACTCGATACTACATGGTTGGAAGCAAACTTCTTGCCACACAGCTACGCTTGTGCCTATATTGATATACTGCTAATAATTCCTTATTTTATTTATTTATTTATTTTTTACTAGGCTAGGAAATTTGAGAGGAAGATCAAATTGATGTCATGAACCCCAATACTTGACTGGTATTTTATTTTATCGACTCCTAAATGATGAAAGGCAAATCCGACGTCGTTCGTCGGAATTTCAGCACAGAACATAAATAACTGAAGAAATGTTGCTAAGCGTTTTGTCTGGCGTAGCAACGATTATACCAGCTCACCGTCCTGTATACAGCTAATAGTACAAACAACAATCTCCCTGCAAAACCTAAGAACCCAGGGCCTTAATTTTTAGATTTACACTGACAAACACAAATAATCCCAACCCAATTCTTTTTCTATCGTACTTCTCCCCACTATCAAAAGATCCTGTTATTAATTTCATGTAATTAAAACCACAATTATTAACCAAAAGCATAATTCCTTTTTTTTTTTTTTTTTTGGTAATAGTTTTTCCCTTACTTCTAATAATTTTAACGGTACTGAATAGAAAATTCCTGATGGATTGATACTCCAGAATCATCTCTCCAGCTATTCAATAAAGCCTTGCTAGATCAACGATTTCTGAGTGATCAATATACGGTCGGCGCCACCTCTTGTATACGTTTACATATATTCACATATGCTCACATATTTATTTGTGACTGGCATACAGCAAGATTCGGGCCCAAGGCAGGAACTTTTGTTTCAACGAAACATGCAAGTAAGCTCGTCAGCAATATCATAAAATACTCCTATTTAAATTGCTTTCGTAAGGCATATATTATTCATTTAAATACTTTCGTTTCGCTAGCACCGTTGCTAAATTTTATCACCTAAACTGACATTGTTTCCACCCATCAATAGTTTTTCATTGCTCAACACATTTCCTCCATAAAATTACTATTACCATATCAATTATTAGAACCACAAACCGGTAGTACTCTGTCATTATGCAGCATTTAAATTTGGATCCATTTTGGATCCAAATGGAAACAAGTACCAACGTCCCCACGTAGCACGCTTCAAAATTGTTAAGAGAACCCTTATTACATGAAACCATACATACATACATACATACGTACATACATACATACATACATACATACATACATGCATGCATGCATACATACACACGTCCATACAGTTACAGAATCTGAATTTTCGATACTTGCAGAAATACGTATGTTTGTAATTCATGCTCTACGGCTAATCGCGGAATCTGTGACAATAAAATCTGCAATACCAAGAAAATTCAAATGATGAATGGTTGTGGAAAGGATTGCAATGAAAATACGAACAGTTTTTTCAAGAAAATGAAGTAGAAATGAAAACGAAACTCTATTTCTTTATTACGTTGCTACCGAATAAGAGACAATTTTATATATCCTCAAAACCTCCATTTACAAAGGGATATTATATGCACATCTATCCGTACAGACACACATGCATACAAGGGTGGGACAATATAAAGAAAACACCTGTTGAATGAATGTTTTATTTCTACGGTGTTGGTTCACATTTGGCATCAATCACAGCTTTAATACATCGAGGAATTGATTCATACAGGTCCTGACCGTTTGCTAGGAAAACATTGAGCCGTTCTTCAAGTAAAACCCGTTTTAGATCTTGCAATGGTGGGGAGAGGCGGTTTCTCACATACTGCTCTAAAATGCACCATGAATTTTCGATTGCGATCCGATGTTTGCGGGTATCAATCGTAATGGTCTGCTTCAACTCTGAGCTCTTCGTACCAATTTCGAATAGCATAAGCTGTATGACTCAACAATTTATTGTCGTTGAAGATTGCTCTACAATCAGAGAATATACCATGCTTTTTCAATAGGATGGATACGATCAGTGAAAATACTGAGGTAATCCTTGACGTTAACACTAACACTTAGAGTAGATAAACAGCCAAGTGAATTCTATGCTATGAGTGTCTAGATTATCCCTGATTCATCTCCATGCCTTATGATGTAGGCTAAACTGTTAAGCTTGAAGACCTCTTCAGGCTGTCTCTAAATATGATAATCATGATCTACAAGAAAAGATATTTCTCCATTCAGCCAATGATCACTTTTGATCGTATTAACGCAATGTTTTCCATTTATCAGTAAAGAAATGTTAAGCAATTGTAGCTCTGTCGAGGTATTCATTTGTGTGAAAATCAACATGAACGATTTTGATTGACACAGGGTTGGACAGGAGGTGGTTTCGCTCTGCTTGCTTTTAGTTCAATAGGATTTAGATTCAATACGTTTCACTGTTCTGCCGTTCTTCTCTGTGAGCTTTAACTTCCGTCCATAATTACATAAGCCAGAGGTCGATTCACCCTAGCTTTGAAATGCCAGCCTTATTTTAAAGGATGTACTTCTCTAAACATTAAACAATTTTGCAGTTTTAGTGACTGAAACTTCAGACATCAGCGCTCCAATATATCGACCATTTTTCGGAATGAGATAAATCGCAAATTTTAACTTATTTAAATATACATAAATACAATAAAGTAAGAAAATCTGTGGGTTGTGTCATGAAGTACATAGCAAAGCCATATACGAACTACAACAGCTTTGACTTTCTCATACTCTCAGTAGTAAAAATAGTTAGATGAAAAGAGATACTTCTTTATTTTGTCTAACCCCTGTATATGAAGATATATACGTGTGTGTGTATGTGCTTGTGTATACATACATACGTATATATACATATGTATTTATGCATATATATATATATGTATATATATATATATATATATATATATATATATATATATATATATATATATATATATATATATATATATATATATATATATGTATATATATGCCTAAATACATATGTATATGTACGTATAGGTATGAATGTAGATATACGTACATAAACACACACGCATATCAAAATATATATTTCATTATACATGTTTGTTTTGGGGCTCATTTTTGATGAGCTGGTTTCTAGCCCAACAAGATTCTTTCATTAGAATTTAGACATCAAACACGGTTGTCTTGTATGCGTATATGTATATTTGTAAACGTGCTTATATGTAGGAATATTTATGTCTATATATATATATATATATGTATATATATATATATATATATATATATATATAAATAAATATATATATATTATATATATAATATATATATATTATATATATATATATATATATATATATATATATATATACATATATATATATATATATATATATATATATATATATATATATATAATATATATATATATATATATATATATATATATATATATATATATGTATATATATGTTATATATATGAATATATATATATATATAAATGAATATTTCTATATATTTATATATATATATATATATATATATATATATATATATATATATATATATATATATATATATATATATATATATATATATGTATATGAATATATATATATATGTAAGTATGTATGTATGTATGTATGCATGGTCACGAGCATGGATTGAATTGTAAACGTGGATCTCACTAGATATGTATGTATATGTGTATATACACGCAAATAACATTGCATGAAATATAACATGAATATAAATGACCATAGCTATGTTTATTGTGGAAATATATTCCTTTAATTCATGTTCTCTCTACATATACACTTCCATAGCTCTGAACATTAAAACTTATGGATTACAGTGACACAAGTACTCGAAGAATGCGAATGGTGATAGAAATGAATGGTCGAACTTCTCTGAAACAACACGCATTCGATATTTCCTAATAAATATTTATAAACCCGTGGTAATGTTTTTTCCCTGCATCTTTATACGATCAGTGATGTTTTTGTTTGTTTGTTTGGTTGGTTGGTTGGTTGTTTGCTTGCTATTTTTTTTTTCTTATTGTTCTCTCTGGTTTCGTCCGTAGGAAAGGGGTTCGCTCATGGGTTAATATGCCCATGACTAAGGTGACCAGAATCTGCTTCTGATCACACGTGTAATACAGACATGCGTCACCCGTTTATACCAATAATAAATAATTAAGGAAAAAAAAATACAGTAAAAGTAAATATAAACGACATGAAAAACCAAATGTCAGCAAAAAAGACATTTTTTTTTTCCTGATATATAAACTATTGATTTATTGATTGACATTTATTTATTTGAAGCCTTCCAGTTCTGGTTAACTATTTCTTTCGACACGACATACCACTTTATGGATGTTAGATGCAGCATAAGTATTTGAAGTAGCTGAAGGAGGAGGCGGAGGCGGAGGAGGCGGAGGCGGAGGAGGCGGAGGCGTAGGAGGACGTGGATTGAAGAAGGAGGAGCTGATAGAGTTAGCAGTATAGATGTATTGAGTGGCGTGCATTGACATTAATGAGAGAAGGAAGATGTGATGTTAGCTACTAATGCGGCATTAACTGAGGTGTTTGATAATGTG